>NC_057805.1:229015003-229031599 GCF_018294505.1 Triticum aestivum
GCGGGCTTCGCGGGCCGGCGCGGTGGAGAGGCCGGCGGGACACGTGGCGCGATGCCACTGGCCGGGAGCGGCGGCGCGTTTTGTCCGGTGGTGGCTGGACACGTCCGGCGGCGCGGAGGAAAAACCTAGGGTTTCGTCTGCAGTTGTATTACGGGATGCCCACCTATTTATAGGTAGAGGGAGCTAGGAGACTCCAAATGAGGTGCGGTTTTCGCCCACACGATCGTGATCGAACGACCTAGAGCATGGAAGAGAGTTTGGTGGGTTTTGGGCTGGTTTTAGAGGGGGTTTTTGTTGGACACTCAGATGGACTTTGCGGATGCCCGGTTAACCGTTGGAGTACCAAACGACCTCCGAATGGAACGAAACTTGACCGGTAGTCTCCGGGTGGCATATTAAGGCCACTTGACAAGCCTCGGTCCGAGAAAGTTTGACACACGGACACGAAAGAAAACAAGAGGGGTGCACCGGAGGAGATAGGAGCGCCGGATTGGAAAACGGACAACGGGGAAAATGCTCGGATGCATGAGACGAACACGTATGCGAATGCAATGCACATGATGACATGATAAGGAAATGCATGACATGACAAAATACAAAACGAAAGACAAAACCCGACAACGGATGGCAAAACATATCACATAGCCGAAAATGGCAAGAGTAGGAGTTACAAATATGGCAAGTTACATGCGGGGTGTTACAACACTCCACCACTACGAGAGGATCTCGTCCCGAGATCTAGGACTGAAAGAACTCCGGATATTCGGAACGGAGATGGTCCTCGCGTTCCCAGGTGGCTTCCCGGTCGGAATGGTGCGACCACTTCACTTTCAGGAATTTGATTGACTTGTTGCGAGTCTTGCGCTCAATTTCTTCAAGAATAGCAACGGGGTGCTCATGATAAGACAAATCTTCTTGGAGGTCAATCTCTTCGAAGTCGATAGTGTGCTCAGGCGCCTTGAAGCACTTGCGGAGCTGTGACACGTGGAACACATCGTGCACGTTCGCGAAGTTGGAAGGAAGCTCAAGTTGATAGGCGAGGTCGCCTCTTTTGCCAATGATCTTGAAAGGACCCACGTATCTAGGGGCAAGCTTCCCTTTGATACCGAAGCGACGAGTACCTTTCATTGGAGAGACGCGGAGGTAGACATGGTCTCCGATCTCGAAAGCCAAATCACGATGCTTACTATCATAGTAGCTCTTCTGACGCGATTGCGCGGCATTGAGATTATGACGGATGACTTTACACATTTCTTCATCTTCAGTGATTAAGTCATTGCCAAGAAGTTGGCGTTCACCAGTCTCTGACCAATTGAGAGGAGTACGGCACTTTCTGCCATAGAGAATCTCGAATGGGGCCTTGCCCGAACTCGCTTGGAAGCTGTTGTTGTAGGAGAATTCAGCATATGGAAGACAATCTTCCCATTTCATGCCAAAAGAAATGACACAAGCCCTGAGCATATCTTAAAGAATCTGATTGACTCGCTCGACTTGGCCACTAGTTTGAGGATGAAAAGCTGTGCTGAAGCGAATATTTGTGCCCATGGCCTTCTGGAAGGAGTCCCAGAACTTAGAGGTGAAGATGCTTCCACGATCTGAAGAAATCAATTGTGGAATGCCGTGCAAGGAGACAATTCTGGAGGTGTAGAGCTCTGCCAGCTGAGCTACTGTGATGGATTCTTTGATTGGAAGGAAATGAGCCACTTTAGAGAGCTTGTCAATGACAACGAAAATAGCATCATTTCCGCGCTTGGACTTGGGAAATCCAGTCACGAAGTCCATTTCGATATGATCAAACTTCCATTCTGGGATAGCAAGAGGTTGGAGGAGACCAGCTGGTCGTTGGTGTTCTGCTTTCACTCTTCGACAGACATCACATTCATTCACGAATTGAGCAATTTCTCGCTTCATTCGAGTCCACCAATACGACTGCTTGAGGTCATGATACATCTTCGTACGTCCAGGATGAATGGAAAGGAGAGAATTGTGTGCCTCGTTCATTATGACTTTCCTTAGATCACCTTTCGGAACCACAATCCGGTTCGCGAAGAACAAAGTGTCTCTGTCATCAATGCGATAGCACTTGTATTTGGAAAGACCCTTGTCGATAACACGTTTCACCTTCTTCACCATGGCATCAAGGAGTTGTGCCTCACGAATTTGATCTTCCAAAGTAGGAGATACTATGAGGTTGGCAAGAAAGCCTTGAGGAACAACTTGGAGATTCAGCTTGCGGAAAGCTTCACAAAGATCCGGTTGGAAAGGCTTGAGAATTAAGCTGTTGCAATAAGCCTTCCTTCTTAAAGCATCTGCAATGACATTTGCTTTGCCTGGAGTATATTCGATACTCGGATTGTACTCTTGAATCATTTTGACCCATCGAGTCTGCCTGAGGTTGAGGTTGGGCTGAGTGAAGATATACTTGAGACTCTTGTGATCGGTGAAAATGTCCACTTGTCTTCCCAACAAGAGATGTCTCCACGTAATCAATGCATGGACAACTGCCGCCAACTCAAGATCGTGAGTGGGGTAGTTCTTCTCGTTGGGCTTCAACTGCCGAGAGGTATAAGCCACAACTTTCTTCTCTTGCATTAACACAGCACCGAGACCTTGGAGAGAAGCATCACAGAAAACTTCATACGGCTTGGATTCATCAGGAGGAGTCAAAACAGGAGCTGTGACTAGTTTCTCTTTGAGAGTGTTGAAATCAACATCACACTCAGGAGACCAGACATATTTCACATGCTTCTGTAGGAGGTTGGAAAGAGGCTTTGCAATCTTGGAAAAATTCTCAACGAATCTTCGGCAATAGCTGGCAAGACCCAGAAAACTTCGAAGCTGCTTGACATTTTGAGGAGGTTCCCAATCCAGAACTGCGGACACCTTCTCGGGGTTAACAGCGATGCCCTTGGCAGAGATGATGTGACCAAGGAAAAGAACTTCATCGAGCCAAAACTCACATTTGGAGAACTTCGCATAGAATTGATACTCTCTGAGCTTGTCGAGCACCAATCGCAAATGTTTGGCATGATCCTGCTTGTTCTTGGAGAAGACCAAGATATCATCGAGATACACCAGAACAAATTCATTGGTATAGGGGTTGAAGATGAAATTCATCATCCGAGAGAACACTGGAGGAGCATTGACAAGGCCGAAAGACACGACAGTATATTCATAAGAACCAAAGCTCATTCTGAATGCTGTCTTGGGAATATCTTCTTCACGAATGCGAATCTGATGATAACCCATACGAAGGTCAAGCTTCGAGAATACTTTAGCGCCTTTGAGTTGCTCAAAAAGCTCATTGATGTTGGGAAGTGGATACTTGTTCTTGATTGTCTTCTTGTTCAATGGACGATAGTCGACACAAAGTCGGTCCGTGCCATCCTTCTTCTTGACAAAAAGAACACCACAACCCCATGGAGAAGAACTCGGTCTGATCAAACCCAGACGTTCTTGTTCATCGAGCTGTTTCTTCAATTCCTTCAGCTCGTTAGGTCCAAGCTTGTATGGACACTTGCACACGGGTTCAGTGCCAGGCTCTAGTTCGATAACGAACCCAACTGGCCGATGAGGAGGCATACCCGGAAGCTCTTCTGGAAAGACATCTTGATACTCGCAAACGACTGGAATTTGAGAGATGGCATTCAATTCGCCCTTCTCATTGAGAGAGAAAAACCAAATGGTTTCATCGCGAGCAGCAAAAATAATCACATCCTCAGACGAGTGTGTCAATTGAATTTCCCTGGCAGCACAATCAAGCTGAGCCTTGTGCTTAGAAAGCCAGTCCATCCCGAGAATAAGATCAATATCCGAGTCACCAAGAACAATTGGAGAAGACTGGAATTTGTAGTCGCCCATCTTGATGGAGACATCGGGAGCAACCAAACTAGACGACAAAAGCTTACCCGGAGAAACAACTTGCATAACTTTGGATAAAATATCTGTGTCAACATTGTGCTTCGATGCAAATGGGTATGACAAGAAAGAATGCGATGCACCAGTATCAAAAAGAACTTTTGCAGGAATATCATTAACTGAGAGATTACCCATTATCACATCAGTAGATTCCTCCGCTTGGGCTGCATTCATCATGTTCACCTTTGCAGACTTTGGATTATGCTTGACCACTGCATTGCTGGAAGATCTGACAAGAGGAGGAGGAGGAAGACGCCTCTGGTTGAAGCACTTGTTAGCATAGTGACCTTTCTGCTGACACTTGTTGCAAGTCACCTCTGAGAGTGGACGGTGATAAGGAGCATTGGACTTTGGAGCTTGATTCTGAGACTTGTTCTGATAGCCAGAATTGGAAGAGTTTGAAGAACCATGGCCACCTTTAATCTTCTGCTGATAAGGCTGACGAAACGGAGGAGGAGGAGGCAACCAGAACTTCTGTTGCTTAGCTGTCACAAGTGAGGAAGAAGAAGACTGAACTGCGTCCCTGACTCTCTTCTTAGAAGCCTCACACTTGAGCTGAGCAGCCTCTTGCTTCAGTGCCATATTGTAGAATTGATCAAAGTGAGTAGGCTCAACAAGAACGAGAGCGAACTGCAGATCCTCTTTAAGGCCACCTCTGAAGTGATAGTTCATGCTCTTCTCATCAGGAACGTCTTGTTTAGCAAAGCGAGCAAGTTTCTGAAACTGAATGTTGTATTGATACACAGATATGTTGCCTTGCTTGAGATTGCGGAGCTCGTCACGCTTGCTCTCAACAACACTTTGTGGAATGTGGTGCGCTTTGAAATCCCGACAGAAGTCAGTCCAAGTGATCACACGACCTCCTCTGGAATCTTTGTATTGTTGATACCAATCAGCAGCTTGGTCCTTGAGCTGGAAAGAAGCGAACTTGACAAAGTCCTCAGGCCTGACATTGCTACATTCAAAATGCTTGTTGATGTCCACGAGCCAATCATCGGCATCCGTGGCCTCGGCACAGTAGCTGAAAGACTTGGGCTGATTTGCGAGAAACTGGTTGAGAGTGGCAAAGTGAAACTGATTGTTGCCTTGACCTTGATTGCCTTGATTGCCTTGCCCTTGAGTACGTTCTTGCAAGAGTTGCAGAATCATCTGAGCATTGGCGTTGGTGGCTGCCATGATTGCTTGCCATGCCTCCGGAGGTGGAGGTGGTGGCGGAGGGTTCGCTTGACTCCCTTTGACTCCCTTCATTGCGATCCGGATTCTGACGCGTTGGCGGAGCCATCCTGAAGAGGGTGACATCCGTTAGCATCTTGATAGACAAATAGATAAGTAGAATCAACGGATAGAAATTGCAACATATAGTCTTCACAATAAACATTCGCACGAAGATGAACGAATGAATTCCGTAGTAAATCATCACACTTCCATAAGTTGAGAAGCCACTTGAAAAAGATATGGAATGAACATATGAATTCGAAGCAACTCGAATACCACAATACAAAATAAAACAAAGTATTGGCTTGCAGAATAAGTCGGAACAAACATATGATAGATATTTCATCCGAAGTTTTCGTGGTGGGGCCCACACGGGCTCAATCGTACAGCACCATCATGTACAAGGCTGTGCACATGACATACGAAGCGTCCCCGAGTCGGCAAAGCCATGGACTCTTTAAGACACAACGAGACCACTGTAAAATCAATCGTATACAGGCGGACCACTAGACGTCGAACCCCAATCTCATATCATGCGTCTGTCGGAAAGATATCCTAAGGCTACTTGAATTCCCACTTATAAACTCCCGAAACTTTCTGGTTATGCAATCTGGTGTAGGGGATACAGGGGACACAAAATATATCACCCAAACTAACAATCCCTAGATCCAGCTGTATCCATCCGTCAATACATAACCAAGAAACCTTCGGAAATCGTTTACCTCAACCTTCGAAAAACATCCGTTATACAAGTTATGGCAATACTCCCGAACTCCCGCCCCAGTACTGGGTGGCGTCGAGGTGATCTCACCAACAACTGCATAAAAGAGATTTCGATGTCGGCGAAACTCAGGTATTCCAGAACTGCAACGATAAAATTGTGACGACAACACCTCGGAGCTCAACTCCCCGGGACATTGCCACAACCCCTAAATGTCAGGAGGCACCAAGAACAATGTTCTCGTCACAAATCCATCGGAACGATTCCAAGTTACCCGCGTGATCCTAAAAATAATATTTTAGTGAAATTTGAGGAGAGAGTAGTCAAAACTCTACGTCAGGAGACCTCACCAGAGCGACGAAGGGACTGAGGAGTAAAAAGAATCCTACTCTCCGATATATATAATCCTAAGACTCAAAACATTGTTATTCTAGACTCAACAACGCCAGTGATTCGATCAAGCAGGGGGCTCCTAAGTCGGGGATGGCTCTGATTACCAACTTGTAACGCCCACGATGCGGCTATATCTCCCACGTGTCGAGGCACGACTTAGAGGCATAACCGCATAGTGGTTTTGTCGCAAGATGGGTCATCTTCACACAATCCCATGTAATGAGCAAGAATGGGATAAAGAGTTGGCTTACAATCGCCACTTCACACAATACATAAATATCATTCATACATCATCCAAAATACAATCATATAGACCGACTACGGTCAAATCCAGATGAAAATAAGACAACCCCAAATGCTAGATCCCCGATCGTCCCAACTGGGCTCCACTACTGATCATCAGGAAAAGACACATAGTAACGACCACGTTCCTCGTCGAACTCCCACTTGAGATCGACGCCATCGTTTGCACTGGCATCGTCGGCATCTGCAACTGTTTTGGAAGTATCTGTGAGTCACGGGGATTCAGCAATCTCACACCCGCGAGATCAAGACTATTTAAGCTTATAGGACAAGGAGGTGCAAAGAGGTGGAGCTGCAGCGGCAAAGGCCTATGTAGTGGCTACTTGCGCAAATGAGAGCGAGAAGAGAAGCAGTGGAACGGACGTCATCTAGCAATGACCAAGAAGTGATCCTGAAAACCTACTTACGTCATACATAACTCAGACCATGTTCACTTCCCGGACTCCGCCGAGAAGAGACCATCACGGCTACACACGCAGTTGATGTATTTTAATTGGGTCAAGTGACAAGTTATCTACAACCGGACATTAGCAAATTCCCATCTGCCTCATAACCGCGGGCACGGCTTTCGAAAGATAATACCCTGCAGGGGTGTCCCAACTTAGCCCATCATAAGCTCTCACGGTCAACGAAGGATAAACCTTCTCCCAGAAAGACCCGATCAGTCTCGGAATCCCGGTTTACAAGACATCTCGACAATGGTAAAACAAGACCAGCAAAGCCGCCCGAATGTGCCGACAAATCCTGATAGGAGCTGCACATATCTCGTTCTCAGGGCACATCGGATGAACACTACGTACAGCTAAAACCAATCCTCGAGTTTCCCCAAGGTGGCGCTGCAAGTGGCTGTAGTTTGGACCAGCACTCAGAGGAACACTGGCCCGGGGGTTTCAATAAAGATGACCCTCGGGATCGCGAAAACCCGGGGGAAAAGGCTTAGGTAGCAAATGGTAAAACCAAGGTTGGGCCTTGCTGGAGGAGTTTTATTCAAGGCGAACTGTCAAGGGGGTCTCATTAATCACCCGACCCCGTAAGGAACGCAAACTCAAGGAACATAATCCCGGTATAACAGTAACTAGGGCGGCAAGAGTGGAACAAAACACCAGGCATAAGGCCGAGCCTTCCACCCTTTACCAAATATATATAGATGCATTAATTAAATAAGAGATATTGTGATATCCCAACGTATCCATGTTCCGACATGGAACAACTTCAACTTCACCTGCAACTAGCAACGCTATAAGAGGGGCTGAGCAAAAGCGGTAACTTAGCCAAACAACGGTTTGCTAGGAAAGGATGGTTAGGGCTGACATGGCTAAAATGGGAGACATGATATAGCAAGTGATAGGTAGCGAGCATGGCAATAGAGCGAACAACTAGCATAGCAAAGATAGAAGTGATTTCGAGGGGTGGTCATCTTGCCTGCAAGATTCTCAGAGTTGTCGAAAGCTTGATCCTCGTAAGCGTACTCGGCAAGTTCCTCGTTCACAAACTCGTCTCCCGGATCTACCCAAGACAAGAACACAAACAAACGGAACCGCAATCAACAACGAGAAATGCGCAAGCAACATATGCAAAACATGTATGATATGCAAGATATGATATGCAATGCACATGCGTGCTCCGGAAGGAAAATGATGAACATGGCAGTAACTTGGCAAACCAAGCATGCCACTGGAAATATGAGATGATTTCGGTCGAAATCGATATAAAGATCACCGGAATCGGATGCACGGTTTGCAAATGGCAAGCAAAACAAGAATGACACGAATCAGCGATAAACAGCAAGATAGCACTTAAAATGTAACAAGTAACAATGCTACAGCACACCAACATAGCAACAAAGTACATCGCAGTAATATAAAGGCGATGCTTGACAAAAGATGAACACTGAGCTACTGCTAGTTCACAACATATCAAGCTCAAACAAGCATGGCAAAAGTGCAAAAGATTACAGGTTCACAGACTTGGTGAAAAACTGGACATGGCAGAAATCAGCATCAGGTAGCAATGTTTAGAGCACGAAATCAACATGCTACAGGAACGTAACATAGCAAGACAACGCATGGCAGTATTCTACTAAATGCACACGACAGAAGTCCCTTACTGACCATAAGCCAAAAAGGAACAGAAGATATGATGACAAGCATGTAAACATAGCAAGTTTCGTTATCAGGTTTCAGACTTAGCAGAAAACAGAGCATGGCAGAAATATTAATATGTAGGCCTCTTTGTGAGCTTGATGCACTCACTACAGAGCAATGCATGACAAACCAAGCATACCTACAGCAAGATGGCATGTTTATGAAGCTATCCATGGCAAGAAAAATTGCATAGCATGTATGGATCAACTACAATAAGCTTGGCAAAAATGCATGTCATGTTAAGAATCTGCAAGAAATATTTTATAGCAAAAGTAGAGCAAGATTGAGTCATGCTATGGCACTCCATAATTGCAAAAAAATTCAGGAATGGATCAACTACAACTATAGCTACAAAACATCCTTACTGAACATCTCCAAAATATACATGGATCTCTCTGTAGCATCAAGCTTACATGGCAACAAAATTACAGCAGACAAAGACTTTGCATGCTTTGTGCTAGTCACCACAAAGATCACAAAAATACATGGACGATACCACTGGAAAGATGGCATGGCATACTTCAAAACACATGTAGAGCTCATGCTCAAAAGATGCACAGATTAAATGATACAAAAATGACAAATCTCCAAGTTCTGATAAGAACCAGAGATTAACAGCAACTAGCCCTCTTCCAACAGAGATTTGGACAAGTCTGGCGGCGCGGAGGAAAAACCTAGGGTTTCGTCTGCAGTTGTATTACGGGATGCCCACCTATTTATAGGTAGAGGGAGCTAGGAGACTCCAAATGAGGTGCGGTTTTCGCCCACACGATCGTGATCGAACGAACTAGAGCATGGAAGAGAGTTTGGTGGGTTTTGGGCTGGTTTTAGAGGGGGTTTTGCTGGACACTCAGATGGACTTTGCGGATGCCCCGTTAACCGTTGGAGTACCAAACGACCTCCGAATGGAACGAAACTTGACCGGTAGTCTCCGGGTGGCATATTAAGGCCACTTGACAAGCCTCGATCCATTCCGAGAAAGTTTGACACACGCACACGAAAGAAAACAAGAGGGGTGCACCGGAGGAGATAGGAGCGCCGGATTGGAAAACGGACAACGGGGAAAATGCTCGGATGCATGAGACGAACACGTATGCGAATGCAATGCACATGATGACATGATAAGGAAATGCATGACATGACAAAATACAAAACGAAAGACAAAACCCGACAACGGAGGGAAAAACATATCACATAGCCGAAAATGGCAAGAGTCGGGGTTACAAATATGGCAAGTTACATGCGGGGTGTTACATTACAGTCCAAGGCTACCTTGTGACTCCCATGTACTGTTATAGTGCCCTTGTGACCCGGCATCTTCAGCTGCCAATAAACATAACAAGGCCTTGCCATAAACTTAACATAAGCCGGCCATCCAAACAAAGCATGACAAGGGCTCTTGATTTTAACCACTTCAAAGGTCAACATCTCAGATCTGGAATCAGAATCATCTCCAAAGGCCACTTCCAAGGCGATCTTGCCTACCGGATATGCCGACTTACTAGGCACCACTCCATGGAAAACAGTATTGGACGGCTTAAGATTCTTGTCAGTTAATCCCATACAACGGAAAGTATCATAGTAAAGGATATTAATACTGCTACCTCCGTCCATGAGTACCTTAGTGAACTTGTACCCTCCGACCTGAGGCGCCACCACCAAAGCCAATTGACCCGGATTATCAACCCGGGGTGTGTGATCCTCCCGACTCCACACAATGAGCTGCTCAGACCATCGCAAGTAGCGGGGAACTGCCGGCTCAACGACGTTCACATCTCTTTTACGGAGCTTCTGGTCCCGCTTGCATAAACTCATGGTGAAGACGTGGTACTGCCCACTATTCAACTGCTTTTGATTACTTTGATACCCAGACTGTTGTTGCTGATTCCCTTGACTAGACTATTGATGATAACCACCCTGATTGCCTTGACTGCTTGGGTGACCCTGAAAACCGGAGTTAGAACCGCCGCCGCCATAACCCGGACCAGGAGAGCCGGAACCTGAGCCGCCATTCGGTCCATTATTGTTCTGGAAAAGATGGGATTTTCTGAATTCTTTCATGATATTGCAATCCTTCCATAGATGCTTGGACGGCTTCTCACGAGATCCATGCTTCGGACACAACTGATTCATCAAAGCTTCAAGGTTGATGTTTGACCCTTTAGCCTGAGCCGGCCCTCCTTTGCGCCGCTGGTTATAATTCTGCGCGCCAGTGTTAGCCACGAAGTCCAAACTCCCCTCAGCTTTGCGTTTACCATTGCCACCTTGCTGCCCTTTCACACTGCTACTTTTTTTCCCTTACCCGGCCTTTCCTCATCAGACTCGGGGTCCTTGGTACTATCAGAGTCGGCATATTTGATAAGAGCCCCCATGAGCTCCCCCATATCGTTGCAGTGGCGCTTAAGCCGCCCAAGTTTCTGCTTAAGGGGCATAAAACGACAATTCTTCTCTAACATTAAGACCGCTGAGCAGGCGTTGATTTGATCCGATGAGTGCAGGATAGCCAAGACCCGACGCACCCAATGTGTTGTTGACTCGCCCTCTTCTTGGACACAGGCGTCCAAATCCATGATTGACATAGGCTGCTTGCACGTATCTTTAAAATTCTAGATAAACTGGGCTTTTAACTCGGCCCATGATCCAATGGAGTTGGCTGGCAGCCCCTTCAACCAAGTACGGGATGTTCCTTCCAACATCATGGTGAAGTACTTAGGACATGCAGCATCGTCCACATCCAACAACTCCATCGCCATCTCATAACTCTCAACCCACGCTTTAGGGGGTAAGTCAACTGTATAGTTGGGCACCTTACGAGGACCCTTGAAATCCTTGGGTAAACGTACGTTACATAGAGCCGACACTAAACACGGCACTCCCAAGGTTCTGGAGGTCACACCTATCTCCACCGAAGTTGTCGGATAAACCGGAGGATGCTGTTGAGCCGCTTGCTGAGCCGCCAGCTCAGCCTCTCGACGGGCTCTGCCCTGGTCCACCAAATCATGAGCACCATCACACGCTGGGTCATGCCCACGAGGCTGGTTACGGTGTCTGTCACTGCTTGAAACGGCTAGTGAGTCAATGTGTCTGCTATAACTCTGGCTTGGGCGAGGGGTTGAGTGAATCCTTTCACGACTGTAAGAATATGCCTCCTGCTGCACCAATGCTGTCTGAAGAAGTTCTCTAGCCCTCCGCATTTCAACCGTGGCTGGAGAATCGCCTTCAACTGGGAGAGCCGCCAATCGCGATGCCGCAGCGATCATGTTATCCAAAGGGTTAGAGTAATGACCCGGCGGCGTCGGCACATGTTGTGGTGGAATACTATTCAGACGAGGCGGATCCGTCGTGCGTGGTTGAGTCGGCGCTGCAGTCCCAGATGCGGTTACCGCCCGGTTTACCCCTGGCGGGCCACTAGTCCCTGCACCAGGTGTGTTCAAGAGGTTCCTCGCCTCGTAAACCGGAGGCAGACGATTCCGGTGTCTTCTCCTCATGACTTCGTTTGAAGCATTCTGATCCAACGAGAGCCGGAAGGAATCAGCCTGGATCCATTGTGCATGAGCATCCAGAGCAGCTCGCTCTGCAGTCATCCTCACATCCTCAGTCGCCAGATCTCCCTTGGCCTGAGCTATCTCATCCTGCAGCTTTGCAACTTCCGTGTTATGCTGAGTTTGATTTGCCGGGTTAACCTCTGCTGTCAACAATGTTGTTGAAGTGTCCAATAAGTCGGACAAGACCTGAGCCGGCGGGCGCGCAGGGCCTCCTGCCCCGGCCGCCGTCACCATTGCTGACCCGGAAATCATTGCCGCTGCAGTCGTAGAATTCTGCCCTGGCTGTGTACTGGCCATGAAAATCGCGATCCGGTTCGGCGGCTCATAGGGATCCGGAATACTATCGCCAGCCCCCAAGCCTGCCGTCTTGCAATTGATACAATGAAGTAGTCTCACCCGTGGACGACTCACCGTCAGAATAGATGGCCGTCTCACCGCCAGACACGAATCCTTCCTCAAATTCTGCACGCTAAGCCTCATGCCGGGTTGAACCCGGGCGGGTCGTGCACGCTGAGCCATCTCGATGATGTCGGTGCAGATGTCCGGCTCAGGGCCTGGTTCGCCGATCTTGCCGATGAAGACGTGAATTCCGCCGAAGGGGAGCCGATACCCATACTCGATTGAGCCGGCCTCGGGGCCCCATCCCGCGTCGTCGATGTAGAGCTTGCCGCGTCAACTCTTGGTCATCCGGCCCACATCGTATCCTTTGATCCCTTCGAAGTTGCCCTGTAAGAACTGGAAACTACCGTGCACTGGCCCCACGGTGGGTGCCAACTGTCATGGAATTGTCACGACAGATGTCCTAGCAGAAGGACTTAATTAGTCATGGAGCCATTGCAACAGGGTTAGATTAAAGGGGTTAAACAGGACAAAGGACACAAGGAGTTTATACTGGTTCGGCCCCTTGCGGTGAAGGTAAAGGCCTAATCCAGTTTGAGGTGGTATTGCTTATGTCTTGATTACCAGGGAGCAAATACACTTGACCTAGCTTTCGCTCTGTTCTCTCTTGCCCTAAGCCGCCGCCGGGTCGTCCCTTTATATACACAGGTTGACGCCCCGCGGCTTACAGAGTCCCGGCCGGCTCATAAACAACATGTCCGACCTGGTGACTAATGATACTTGCCTTACAATACAAGCTATACATATATGACGGTTTACACTTATGGGCTTTAAGCCGCCTTTGAGCTTTGGGCCCCTTAAGAAGTCCACCTATGAACCGCCATCTTAACATCTTCATGGGCTTCATCTTGATGAACCTCCATTGGGATAACCCGGCCCCTCCTGGGCGGGTCATACCCAATAGTCATATCCCCAACACTCAGCGCCCGCCTCAAGAGCTTCAACGCCGCCGCCGCCCGCATGCATGCCCCGCTCACCGACCTCAGGGACAAGGTTGCCGCGTTATGCGCCGCTGCGTCCGCGGCCCTCGCTGCCCTCCCGTGCGAGGCTCGAGCAGCGCGCCACGATGACGCAAGCACGCGAGCACACCTCCCACGTCGTCTGTGAGTTGGTGACCACGGCGGACGCCTTTTTGTTGCAGGAGGAGGCCTGCCGCACCTTGTCGGGGTACGCGTTCTCGGCGGCGACCCGGCCGTGCTTGGCGATGTACTGCAAGGCGTAGTCCATGAGGTCCCCGTTGCAGCCGGCCTTGGATTTCGTGTTGCAGTCCATGAGCTGCTACTCGGATAGAGACTTGAGGTTCTTAGTGCAGACTGTATTGATGCCCTCCATGGCCGCGGTCGTCAACAAAGCCCAACAACTGCAGCACCGCCCCTGGTCATTGACGGCGGTCACCGTACCCTTCTACCGCCAGTCCACCGATGGCGGCAGTGCTGCCGTGCATGAAACTGCCACCACCCTCCTTACGGTTGAACATGCGGTGGTGAGAGACACGGGAGGAGGCGTAGGCGCGGTGGAACTCAGACTTCCTCCCGCTTTAAACAGACACCAATGTGGCTAATTCGCTTTAAACAGACGCCAATGTGGCTAATTCGCTTTAAATAGACTACTGGCATCTTTAGTTGACTGTCATGGATCCCACTGCATAACTAGTAGTCTATCTGTCATTCTCAGTTATCCCTGCATACAGATGCTCAATCTCATTCACCTCACTACAGTTTCAGTACCTACAATCTCATATGCCACTGCATACTGTAGTGCTGAGTTTTTTCCATGTAATAAAAAAATCTCTGCCATTTGAACCTTTCACCATGCAGATTGTTTCTGTCAAGCTTGGCACAGCAAGTCTGACAATAGATATTTACCATTTTGTTCGTGCCCTCGTTTCATTTTTAGTTAGATATTTTGTTCATTGTTTATGAAATCTAAATGCCAATGTAGCATTCATTAACACTGCTAATTTAGGTGCATCGGCGACGACGCGTCGAACCGCCCTGCAATCAAACACATGAAAATCAATTAGCTGCTTTACTTTTTGTCCATAGAGGAATCACAAACTATTTTTTTTGCTTCCTGAAATCTCCATCTTAATTTTGCTTTAGTCAAACACATGAACATGGATCAATAGCTGCTGCATTTCCAAGTGAAGACCGGAGAGAAGTACTACTATAGTACCAAAACAAGTGTATCCAAGGTATAGTCAAGTTTCCAAAGATATAAGTGTAATCACAATCAAACAAGAGTTACTACTAAAAGCGGAAAATGATTTAGAGTCATTAGTGCCAAATTAAGATGAATTATGACCATAATCCAAAGCTAATTAACTCATATTGATTTACAGTAGTACTACTTTGTGCATTGAAGGTGTATTATGGTAGTACTTGTGGCTAGAGGCGCCACCATTGCCAAGGACTGACGACGTTGAGGCCTCAAATTTTTAGTATAAATGGATCACGCAGTTGATGGAGTACTCCGTACTAACCGCTAGTATTACAGGCCGTTGACCAAATTGCAGTAAGATAATGCAGCTACATACTAAAAAAATCGCATGGAAATTCAGTTCGAAATAATGGAATTCCATCATCATCATTAGAAAAAGAAGAAAAAAGCTTGTACTTATAGCAATGGAGTCGAGTAGGACTTACTGGTGAAGGCGATGTTGGCGAGACTGCCGCGTAGTCATGGATGAGAGCTTCTCGTCGGCGCCCTAGTAGAAACCCCGGAGCCGGAGTTATGTAGGGTGGAAACCCTAGGGCCAATATTTCACGAAATGGAGGGGACCCTACGAAGAACACGAAGAACACGAGGGGAAACACGAGAGGAACACTCAAGAACAAGTCCAATCACACATCCACTAGACAATCAAACACACAAGATCCACAAGGTACTTGAACAACAAAGGGAAAGATACAAGGTAAAGTTCATCTCCAAGAGGAGGTCTTGATGGTATCCTAGATGGATCTTCCCGTGAGGGGCCTTGATGATATCCCGCAGGATCTTCTCACATGGAGGACTTGAACTCCATGGGAGTGGTAGTCTCTCTATCTCTCTCTCTCTCTCTCTCTCTCAAGAGTAGAGGTAGGTAGGAGCAAAGCTCACATACAAATGAGCTATCCTATTTGCTAACCCTAGAAAGGAGGTGGAGGTGGTCTATTTATAGTCTAAGCAATGAAGGGGTAAGTGGGAGAGGAATACAAGGCCAAAGGCCCGCGGCTGCGCACATGCAGGTATCAGACGTCCGCTTGGTGTCGGACGTCCGACGGCTCGTGGGGGACCGGTCGTCGAGGGCGCGTTGGAAGTCCGACGTTTCTTCTCTGGACAGCTGGCACTAGTCGTCCAGTCATCGTCGGTCGTCCGGTCACTGGTACTTGTCGGACGTCCGGTTGCTGTCGGACGTCCAACGGCTCGTGGGGGACTGGTTGTCCGGCACGCGTTGGAAGTCCGACGTTTATTCTCTGGACATGTGGCACCGGTCGTGCGGTCGTCGTGGGTCGTCCGGTCACCGGTACTTGTCGGACGTCCAATGGTTGTCGGTCATCCGGCCGCTGTAGGTCTCGTCGACTGATGTCCTGGCTGGGTGGAGGGTGTGTCAGGACGTCAAGTGGACGCCGGTCGTCCAGGCGCTGTAGAGTGTTGGACGTCCGGTGGTGCGTCGGTTGTCCGGCCACTATAGACTCCACAGCTCCATCTTCTTCAGTCTTTGCTTCCACGCTTCCCTCGCGGATGGTGTAGCTGTACACTTGCGCTCGCACTCCTTCTTGTCATCCGTGAAGCTCCGACAATACCTATGCATGCACACGAGTGGAGTTTCAAGTAGTATACCATCCTCGAAGGGGTCAAGTGAGCACGTGTAAAGGAGATGATTCACCTTTATGTGTTTGAAGTAGATGGCGCACGTGTCACTTGCCAAATGGACTTTTGACATGGTGATGTCCGTAGGATGCTCCGCATCATCTCC
>NC_057805.1:229031894-229042306 GCF_018294505.1 Triticum aestivum
GGGAAAAATATGGCTTCACCGTGTAGAAGTGGACGTTCACCTAGTACTCATCATCTTCAAGCTCGGAATGGGCACTCTCCAATGTCGCACTGTCTCCTGATTCCTTCAAAAGGAGCAAGGACAATAAACACTTGGATAAACAAATGTGGTTAGCGTTAGTGCAAAACCAAGCATTCAAGAGGTGATTCACCCAACAAGTGTTATCATCAAGCATAGCACATGGTTTGACAAAGGATTGTGACATGGCATGTAAGCGCATAAATTGAGCACAAGCAAACATATCATGGGGACAAGCATCTAAATGTGAGGTAGTAATGCAAATATGTGAGACAAGAGAACAATCATCTTCCTCAAGGTCCTAGCAATCATGCATAAAGCGCTCAACAAATGGTCTATGGTAGGCAAATGAGGTATTCACCACACCAAATAAAATGAAGTGTCTAAACACATGCGTCAAGTGCAAGACAATCCAAGCATAACATGCATAGGGTGTAGTGAATATAGTGTGGCACTCAACACAATAAAAAGAGCAATTGGTCATCATGTGTGAGGCAATCAAGTCAATCATGTGACAAGCAATGGGACATGGCATATGTGAAGAAATGACATTGTTGCAACCAAACATATGATAGGAGCAAGTAATCCAAGAATTGGATGCAACACACAAGGTATATATGTCATGAGGCATGGAAATGTGGAAATGATAAGTCAAAGCAAGATCTCTAACATGTGTGCCAAGTGTGATGGTACAAGCAACACATGAAGTATGTATGATCGACAATATTCATGCTCATGGTTTGGGGGTTCTCAAAAGAGAAGGGTATCACCTTGAAAGCATGTTCTTGTGCGTCCTTCACAATGCCGAAGCGCAAGCACATGCGGTGTAGAAGCGAGTCGTGGTAGAATGTATGAGGCTTGCTCTCAAGAGCTCGAATGGTCAGCTCACGTGAAGTGGAAGTCGACACAAAGTCCAAGTATCCTACACACGCACACAACAAAACAAAGAATGTATGCGCATGGTAGATGAACACATCATCCATCATGATGGTTCTCATCTTTTGCACATAAGCATTAGAAGCACAAGTGCATGAATACTATGATGCAACAATGGATATATTCATGGCACTAGGTAGATGGTGCAAAGAGGTAAGACAAGCATGCTTCACAAGAAATATGTCAAAATCTCCAAATATATGCGAGCTATGGGGGCAATCTCATTAGCAGCAGACTGTAATGTTGCACTCAATACATGGAAAATCATCTAGCATGAGAAAGGCAACATATGGAGATATGTGACAAGAATAGAAATCATGTGCAAAGCATGGCAATGATTGTCATCAACCACATGAATAGACCAAGTATGAATCATTGGTGATGCAACATAAGCAAGCATAGTAATCAAGTTGTGCAAACTAGTGGAGCAAAGATGCAACACACTAGAGTAAATCATGGCAATCATGTCATGTGAGAAAATGGTGGATATAGGAAATGCACATGACATATCGCAAGCACGAACACAATTCATGGTCAAATTATCATAATAGGGATTCGTTACAAAAGGAGCATGGCAATAACAAGCAATATCTCCACCAAGCTTGCAAATACACATACAAGTACTAGAATCAATCATCATGTGTAATGCAAAGCATGGGTCACAAATGCATGGCAAAGGCATAGGAATAAGCATATCATGCAAAGTGAACATGGCAAGATGGGTGTAGAATATGTGATGGACAAAAACCCATAACCATGTGAGGGCCATGTAGAAGAAATGTGCGAAGTCTTTGCGCGATTAGAACGGTGTGAAAGCCAATCCACGGGATCCCAAGTCATCGTTGCTCTCTAGAGCTCGTTTCGTCAACTCATGGGATTGTGAGGTTGACAAGTAAGCATGGGTACCTACAAAATAAATACACAAACGAAAGAAATTGTGTGTGTGGTAAATGTAAACATCATCCATCATGATGTGTATGTGCACGTGTGAGTTAGCACAAGATAAGCATTGCTCAAAGAAATTTGATGCATGGTATAAGAACATGTCATCCATCATGAAAGAATAGTTGTTATGTATAACACGATGGGGGCGCAAATTTAGCATAGAAGTATATGGCACATCAATAGCATTTTCATTTATGGGGAGCATATTATGCACACAAGTAGTGGAATCATGCAATGGATGGGATGAGTCAAAATCTCCTAAAATGTATGAGGAAACTATGGGGGTCTCCTCATGAGCAATATCAGAAACATTATATGGAGAAAATGGACAACATCCAAAGCAATGCATATCCGAAGCTAGGTGGTCATGGCATGGCATATGAGATGAATGATGCAAAGGGAGCATATCCATATCATCACAAGAAAAAAAATGCCAATAACCATGGGCTTGTCATCTATGCCATATGTGCAAATTGGGTTCATTTTAATGGCATATGCATAGTCACTACGGTGAGATTGCAATAATGACATATGGTTGATCTCATGCATAGCATACGACAAATCAAGCGGGTTTTCAAACATGATGTGACCCAAAGAATTGGCACAAGAAATCCTATGTAACATGGCATCGCAACTAATAGACTCCACATGAGAATCATCATACTAATCATAAATGGGCAATAAATCGTCACATAAGGAAGTCGCACTAGCATGAAGCATTGTAATAGGTGGATCAACATCATGAAAGCAATCAATGTCAAGAATGTCCACTAGTGGGACTAGAGCATCACCTTCACCTGTGTTACCTTTGTCATTGCACTCAAGTGGTGTAGGTTAGGTGGGAAAGACCAAATGGTGGTCATCTTCATCTTGATGGAACCATGTGGGGGGTGCATCATATTCCACCATGGCCATCGTCTTGTCCAAAGGGAGGGCAAACTCGTCGAGAATCGGCACATCATCATAAATGGGACCTAGCACCAAATGAGAATACACAATAGAGGAAGAGGTTAAGTCGTTAGAGTTCAAAATGTCCTCACATGACCTATCAACTATCACTCTCTCTCTCTATGTGGTGGCTCACTCACTCCCTCAAAATAGGTGCACTCAAAGTCACATATGGTGGAGTCACTGATCTCACTCAAGTGGTGGGGGTTGTGGCTCTCGTCACATGGGAATTGGGGCAACTCATCATATATGGGGCTAGTGGTGAAGTCACTCTCACTCTCAATATGGTGGCAAAAATCACTCAAATCATCATACGTTGCCGTGCTCGAAGGGAAAATCCCATGCTCAACCATCTCGTCGCCGTCGCCGTGGATGAAGGCCGAAGATGGCACATCATCACTCTCCTCCATGACCGAAGGGAAAGTCCCATGCTCGATCATCTCATCACCGCCACCGTGGATGAAGGCCGAAGATGGCACATCATCACTCTCGCCTCCAAATATGGAAGCATCATCCTTGCTTGCCACCGTGTCGCTCACCTCCAAAGCATGTTCCTTGATTGGCTCCATAGTCGTAGTCGTCACTGCACCGTCTTGAAAAAGAGTCGCCGTAGACTCGGCACCATCAATGCCACAAAGAGGGATGGCAGTGGAATCAAACTTGGGAGCGTCGCCTTGGAGCTCGTCGGGCTTGGACATCGTCGTGGTACACTACAAAAAAATACACTTCCGTGATGATACATGTTTGTCACAGTAGGTCGCGTTTTTTGTCATGCATGTACATCCATGACAAATTTATGACAGAATCAAGATAGTCATACCTGTGCTGTCGTAGAAGTGTTCCATGACATTACCAAAATTATCATCACGGAAGTGTCCACTTCCATGACGATAAATCGCGCGTCACAGAAGTGCTTTCGTCAAGGGTGACCGACACGTGGCATCCACCGTAACGGAACGCCGTTAAGCTATCGGGTTGGGTTTTGGATCTGATAACTCGTTAACAGCCCCGACCAATGGGGATTTTCCACGTGTAAAATCATCATTGGCTGGAGGAAACACGTGTCGGCTCATCGCTGGGACATATGTCATCCACTCATTGGACAGAAGGCGCCTATGATACGTCGACACGTGGCACGGCCCAACAGAGGCCTTTTCATGTGAAAAGGCCGGCCCGTTTGACTTGGTCAAAAGGTGCCGGCCCGGCCCATGGAAAGCCTGTTAACGGCCTGTTCGCATATAGCCCATTTACAGCCCGCTAACCCAAGGCCCGTTACGCCCTATTCGAGTTAGGCCTAGTAGCGTCATCTGGGCCATCCAATATGATTCCAGCCCGTTTTCACTTCTGGCCCATGTATGGCCCATGACGACTTTCGGCCCATATGAGGCCCTATGTAACTCTTGGCCTATTAACGACCCGTGGTGAAACTGGCCTGTAATGAACAGTGTATCACTTTACACCCATTAACGGCCCGTGGTGAAACTGGCCTGTAGAGAACAGTGTATCACTTTATACCCATTAACGACCCGTTATTCCGTTGGTCCATTTCTAGCCCATGTTATCTTTCGGCCTTCTCAGAGCCCATTTATTCTTGGGCTATTTTCCAGCATTCGTTTACTTACAGCCCGCTACTGTCATTTTCTGCTTGTGGGCCAAATTCAGCCCGTGGTTACAGTCGGCCCGTTTGTGGTCGGTTAATACGTTGGGCCATTTTCATAGCGTCATCAAATACGGCCTATTAACGATGGCCCATTATGATCGGCCCATGAACGGACGATTCCAACTCTAGCCCGTTTACGGCCAGAATGCGGTCTGTTTGGCCCATGTTTAGCCAATCGATCATACGGCCCGTATAAGGCCCATTGATGATACGACCCGTAGAAGGCCCACTGTTTCTACGGCCCGTAGAAGGCCCACTGTTTCTACGGCCCGTAGAAGGCCCACTGTTTCTACGGCCCATAGAAGGCCCACTGTTTCTACGGCCCGTAGGAGGCCCAGTGTCACTACAGTAAATATAGCCCATGGTTATTGTGGCCTAGTTTTAAAAAATAGGTTATTGCAGCCACTAGCAAACCGCAGAAAAAGAACTGCACTGACTACAAGCAAACAAATAAACAAGACAACAAGGAAATAAATAAGCAAGCAACTTACACTAGGCTATCACGACTATTACACATATTACATCCACTGGGCATCAAAGTTCGCCACCAATGCAAATATAGGGAACACAGTAGCATATAAACGCCGCAGCAAAACAAGTCCAGAACTGAAACCACTTCAGAAGAGCTCAAGAAACAATATCCTGGGTACCCATAATGCTGGCAAGATGCTTAGCAAGCTTATTTACTTTCTCTTGTTTGGCGCTTAAGTCCTCCAGCGCTTGCTGTTGCACCAGAAAGTATGCATCTGAATTCTGTAGGGACTTCCTCAGTCCTTCGGCTTCCTGTCGCATAACATCTGATCGATGTCTTTCAACTTGAAGTTGAGACTCAAGAAGCCAAACTGATTCAGGCAATGAGTTTGAAGAGCTGGTGCCAGCAGTGGTAGCCAGTAACTCGAACACTACATCAAGACAGGACTTTGGGGTTGTCTCAGTGTCTTCAATATAATTTTTATCAGCTTTCTTGGAGACCAATAGGGATGTCTCACTATCTTGAACCTTATCTGCATTACTTCCTTTACCATTGCATAATAGGGTACTCTTCTCCAATATTTTATCCGCGTTCTAAAAGAGAAACAAACAAACACATCTCAGGTTTACAATGTAGTATATGAAACTCATTTTGGTAAACCAGTTCAGTAGTAAGGTGGGCAGGATAACAGCATGAAACAAAAATATATCTATGTAGTATGGTCACTGTATGGTCTATATCATTCTAGTTTATATTGCCAAATCAAGATAGATATAGTTCGAATCATATCTATTTAAGACAAAGTAGCATAGACAGAATATAAGTGTGGGAAACTACACAACAATAACAACACTTATAATGTGCATGGCATGAGAACATAACTGTTTTTTCAATTGAAACTGAAATCAACATAGAGCAAGTTACAACAGCAAACAGCCAAACACTTTGAAGAAACAGGTTTAAAACATACCTGTTGCGCCATTGGAGTTTCAATTGCATCCTTCAAATTTGAAATTAGTTGGTATCAGTAAATACAGTGATGCAAGAGCAAAGTAGTATGAACCATAGCTACGGAACCTGACCTGAGAACAATTCTTCTTCTGCTTTAAGCGTTGACTTCAGGTTCGAAGTGGTGGTCCTCGTGATTTGGGCACTGCAGTTTCCTTACTAACTGCTCGTGTTTGGGTGCTCTGTGGTGAAGACGGTGCTGTGTCAACGAGAACTGGGTGTCTATCTGCTGGGGTTGGGGTTAGAAGGGGTGTAGCTGGTTCTCTGTCCAACTGGGTAGGGGTACAATCTGCATGAGTGTGTGCTATGTGTGGTGGTGCTGTTCTTGGGCAAGTACAACCATGGTTCGATCTGCATCGACAGGTAGCACGATCTTCTCTGAAGACCGTGTTTTTACTCCCACAGATACTGCCATCACTCTCTCCAATTGAAATGGCTGGTAAACAAGAAAAGTAATTGAATGTACAGACATTGTAAGATAGACAGGTGCAATGGATAGTACGGAAGAAAACAGGGCATGAAATAATTCACATTTATGTTGTCTAAGCAAACAGAATAGCAGGACATAATTTCACATATATGATGGCTAATTAAACAGGATAGCATGACACAATTTCACATGTATGATGGCTAACTAAACAGGATAGAACGACATACTTCAAAATATGATGACTATGTAAACAGGATGACATGATATAACTATACGATGTGTCTATTAAAGTGGTTGGCATGCCATAAATCACAAACATGCCGTCGATGGAAACATGATGGCATGATATAATTCACGGATAGAATGACATAATTTAAAATATGATGACTATGTAAACAGGATGAGATGATATAACTATATTATGTCTTTAGAAAATGGGTTGGCATGACATAATTCAGATACATGCTGTCTATGTAAACATCATGGCATGGCATAATTCAAATATATGATTTATATACTAAGGAAGTGAGCAGAGGGCAATCGCATATATGATGTGTCAACTAAGGAGATGGCATTCAATATTGTGTATATGATGTAAAAACTAAGCATTGCAATACAACATATGCATTATATGAGTAATATAACCCTGCCAAGTTTGAGCATACACCTCAGGGGGATAATAGGACTGGTCATCTGCCTCTGAATCCTCCTCTGAAGAGCAATCTGTAACCAGCAAGATATCTGCTTCAACAGGTAGCATTGTCTGCTCTGAAGACCTTGTTTTCACTCCAGATTTCTCCATCACCAATTCAAATGGTGATGCACAGGAAGAGCAGTTGAATATATAAACATTGTCGACAAAAGCAATGAGAAATACAAAAAAGGACGGCATGATATAATTCACATATATGACGCTTGCCTAAACAGCATGACATTGCATAATTCACATACATAATGCCTTGCAACAAGATAACATTGCATAATTCACATATATAATGTCTTGCAACAAGATGGCATTGCATAATTCACATATATGGTAATTAGACACTAAACAGGTGGCATTCACACAAAGCATGTCTAAACTAAGCAAATGACATAGCAATGCAAGATACCATACGCACGATATGAGCAACATAACCCTGCCAAGTTAGGGCATGCACCTCGGGGGGGGGGGGAATATGACTGGTCATCTGTCTCTGAATCCTCCTCCGAGGAGCTATCGGTAACCAGCAAGACTTGTGCTTCGTCAGATAGCATTGTCTGCTCTGAAGACCTTGTTTCCACTCCAGATTTTTCCATGACCGTGCCAAATCGCTGATGCACAGGAAGAGTAATTGAATGTACTAAAATTGTTGACAAATTTAACACATAATAAAAAAATGATGGCATGATATAATTCACATATAAGATGACTGGCTAACCAGGGTGGCATTGCAAAATTCACACATATGATGCCTGGCTAGACAAGATGGCATTGCATGATTCACATATACGATAAAGAAACTAAACAGATGGCATTGTCACAAAGCATGTCTAAACTAAGCAGATGACATCTTTAATGTATACAGTAAGCAATGCAAGGCACCATATGCATGATATTACCAACATCAGCATGCCAAGTTAGAGCGAAGACCTCATGGGGTAAATAGGAGTGGTCTTCTCCTTCTGAATCCCCCTCAGAACAGTTATCTTCCTCTTGATTATGATCCGAAATGGGTGGAGGGGGGCTGCCTTTGCGCCCACCATGGAACGACGTCTGCATGAAATTTTATTGCCACGCAAAGCTCGTCTCTTTTGCTCTACATGATCAGTTCCATTGTGTACAATAACTGGCATGCATAGGAATAAAACATAGTGAGATTATGTAAGAAGTGCATGCACAAATCCAGAGTGATGGTAGCAAACTGTGGATAGACCCAAAACCAATGATAGCAGGCAGATAATATCTTTAGTTAAAAAATACAGATAATGGCTCCTTTAATGTTTGTTTGCACCCAACATGAAACTCATAGTAGACACCGGAGATTAACTAGATAGTAGACATATAGTACTGATTGCTGCCCCAATATGTACCCCACAACCATTGAAAAACTCAAGTTTCAGCATTAGTTTGGACCTGACTCGGAGTCTAATAGGTGAACACGACGATAATGTAGCATGTCATCATATTAAGCGACGCATAACGTAAGCAGACACGGAAGAGTGCGACCTCTCTTGCGGACCCGTGTAGTCCTCAAGGTCATCTGCTCAGTTGATGATGGTAATGCAGTTGCCGTGGCTGCCGGCGGCGGGGAAGAAGATCCGAGGCGGCGAAAGACAGCCTGGAGAGCGGATCCCTGCTGTGGTGAACCCTTCCATCATTGGAGCAGCTGAGCTGGGGTGGAACACAGCGCCGCAGGAGCAGGACAAACCACACAAGGTTTTCTTTGACACATATCTGTAACAGAAGTAATTGAGTAAGGGCTTGTTTGAATTTGAGGATTCTAACAATGCAGGGATAGGAAATAGATAGGAATAGGATAGGAATGCACGTGCAAAACAGAGAATTTAAAAACACAGGATTTCTGCCAATCTGGGTGTTTGATTCACAACAATTGGAAGATCACAGGATGCAAAAAAAGCATGGTGAGATTAAGTCAAACCACAAGAAAATGTACGGTTATAATGCTATTATGCTACTATCTCTTAGTCTTGTGCTTGATGAATAGGAATATGAAAAGGAGGAGAAGTGGAAATTAGAATTTCTACGGTTTTTCTTTCAAGGAGACACTAAAGGAACAAATCCTACAGTTTTCCTTTGCTCCATTCCTTTGCACCAAATTCATGAAAAGTAGTACCATAGGAAACTTTCCAATTCCGATGTTTTTCATTCACTTTTCCTTTCAAGCACTGGCGATTCTAGTAGGCAGGCTTGAGCAAGGAAAATCCTACACTAAAAAAATGTTTTTGTGCTACTTCTATTACTTTGGACCCAGGGCACTGCCATACTAGCTCAACTCCCAGGCCCATCGACAAATGCACAGCTCAAATGCGCAGAGATAAATAATGATGGCGTTCAAGAGAGTCCATCACAGATAGCTAAGTTGCTTGGTACCTCACTGCTTGTCATATAGTAGGATAAAATAACCGTATTTCCCGTTACTATGAGTGCTCAGTGGACAATATATATAACATGTAGAGTAAAAAAGAGATGCAACAAGTGTACAACCTCTTTGGCGAAGCCATGTCGATCTCAGCGTGATTGGGTTGGCCGGTGAGGATGCTCCGGCTGACTTGGCTGTCGGAGGAGGGGAAGAAGATCTTAGGCGTCTGGAGATGGAGCATGAGGTACTGCTCCGCTGTGATGGAGGGTTTCGTCGTTGGAGCAGCTCCGGTGAGTTGTACGACGCTGAGGCTGAAGCAGGACAAGAGAGACAACGAACAACGTTAACCTAACTGGAATTCTAATAGCATCTCCAATACATGACGCAAAATACATAACCACAAAGTGCTAGATGTAAAATACATCAGCTTCTCATCTCTGAACTTAACTGTCGAAACTGAATTTAACTGTCGAAACTGAACTTAACTGTCGAAACTGAACTTAACTGTCGAAACTGAATTTTGCTGTCAAAACTGAATTTTGCTGTCGAAACTGAACGCACTAGCAAGGTGAGGCTACACGTCGGTCGACTGACTTTTTCATCTCTGGTCAGTCGATTTTGCAGCCGTTGGATACGAAATCAAGGGCTTGCGGTTCATCTTCAACCTCCACCCTCCTGAGCCGCCAGCCACCACCGGCCAAACAGCAGCCCCCCGCCGCCCGCGGCCGGCGGTGCGCCGCCCCTCCCGCCCCGAAAACACTCCCCACCGCCGGTCCACCGCTGCCCCGGCCATCCCTCTAGGCCCCCCCGTGCCGAGCTTTTTCTCCGGCGATCCCCACGTCACCGCCCCGCCAACGCCCCGCCACCGCCGGC
>NC_057805.1:229375532-229387289 GCF_018294505.1 Triticum aestivum
TGAAGGAAATATGCCCTAGAGGCAATAATAAAGTATTATATATTTCCTTATATCATGATAAATGTTTATTATTCATGCTAGAATTGTATTAACCGGAAACATAATACATGTGTGAATACATAGACAAACAGAGTGTCACTAGTATGCCTCTACTTGAGTAGCTCGTTAATCAAAGATGGTTATGTTTCCTAGCCATAGACATGAGTTGTCATTTGATTAACGGGATCACCTCATTAGGAGAATGACGTGATTGACATGACCCATTACGTTAGCTTAGCACCCGATCGTTTAGTATGTTGCTATTGCTTTCCTCATGACTTATACATGTTCCTATGACTATGAGATTATGCAACTCCCGTTTACCGGAGGAACACTTTGTGTGCTACCAAACGTCACAACGTAACTGGGTGATTATAAAGGTGCTCTACAGGTGTCTCCAAAGGTACTTGTTGGGTTGGCGTATTTCGAGATTAGGATTTGTCACTCCGATTGTCGGAGAGGTACCTCTGGGCCCACTCGGTAATGCACATCACTATAAGCCTTGCAAGCATTGTGACTAATGAGTTAGTTGCGGGATGATGTATTACGGAACGAGTAAAGAGACTTGCCGGTAACGAGATTGAACTAGGTATCGAGATACCGACCATCGAATCTCGGGCAAGTAACATACCGATGACAAAGGGAACAATGTATGTTGTTATGCGGTCTGACCGATAAGGATCTTCGTAGAATATGTGGGAGCCAATATGGGCATCTAGGTCCCGCTATTGGTTATTGACCGGAGAGGTGTCTCGGTCATGTCTACATAGTCCTCGAACCCAAAGGGTCCGCACGCTTAAAGTTACGATAACAGTTATATTATGAGTTTATGTGATTTGATGTACCGAAGGTTGTTCGGAGTCCCGGATGTGATCACGGACATGACGAGGAGTCTCGAAATGGTCGAGAAGTAAAGATTGATATATTGGACGACTATATTCAGACACCGGAAGTGTTCCGGAGAAGTTTCGGATTAAACTGGAGTGCCGGAGGGTTACCGGAAACCCCCGGGGAAGTATTGGGCCTTGGTGGGCCTTGAGGGGAGAGAGAGGGCAGCAGCCAGGAGGTGGCGCGCCCCCTCCCAAGGGGAGTCCTAGTTGGACTAGGAGAGGGGGGCGCAGCCCCCTTTCCCTTTCCCTTTCCCTCTCCCTCTCCCTCTCCCTCTCCCTCTCTTTCCTTTCCCCCCTTCTTTCCTAGTAGGACTAGGAAAGGGGAGTCCTACTCCTACTAGGAGGAGGACTCCCCCTCTCTCCTTGGCGCGCCTAGGGCAGCCGGCCTCCCCCTTGCACCTTTATATACGGGGGCAGGGGGCACCTAAGAACACAATTGATATACGATATTTTAGCCGTGTGCGGTGCCCCCCTCCCCCAGATTACACCTCGATAATACCGTCGCGGAGCTTAGGCGAAGCCCTGCGTCGGTGGAACATCATCATCGTCACCACGCCGTCGTGCTGACGAAACTCTCCCTCAACACTCGGCTGGATCGGAGTTCGAGGGACGTCATCGAGCTGAACGTGTGTAGAACTTGGAGGTGCCGTACGTTCGGTACTTGATCGGTCGGATCGTGAAGACGTACGACTACATCAACCGCGTTGTGATAACGCTTCCGCTGTCGGTCTACGAGGGTACGTGGACAACACTCTCCCCTCTCATTGTGATGCATCACCATGATCTTGTGTGTGCGTAGGAATTTTTTTGAAATTACTACGTTCCCCAACAGTGGTATCAGAGCCTGGTTTTATGCGTTGATGCTATGCACGAGTAGAACACAAATGAGTTGTGGGCGATATAAGTCATACTGCTTACCAGCATGTCATACTTTGGTTCAGCGGTATTGTGAGATGAAGCGGCCCGGACAGACATTACGCGTACGCTTACGCGAGACTGGTTTCACCGTTGCGAGCACTCGTTGCTTAAAGGTGGCCGGCAAGTGTCTGTCTCTCTCACTTTAGTTGGACCGAGTGTGGCTACGCCCGGTCCTTGCGAAGGTTAAAACAGCACCAACTTGACAAACTATTGTTGTGGTTTTGATGCGTAGGTAAGAACGGTTCTTGCTATGCCCGTAGCAGCCACGTAAAACATGCAACAACAAAGTAGAGGACGTCTAACTTGTTTTTGCAGGGCATGTTGTGATGTGATATGGTCAAGACATGATGTGATATAATGTGTTGTATGAGATGATCATGTTTTGTAACCGAGTTATCGGCAACTGGCAGGAGCCATATGGTTGTCGCTTTATTGTATGAGATGCAATCGCCATGTAATAGTTTTACTTTATCACTAAGCGGTAGCGATAGTCGTAAAAGCAATAAGTTGGCGAGACGACAACGATACTACGATGGAGATCAAGGTGTCGAGCCGGTGACGATGGTGATCATGACGGTGCTTCGGAGATGGAGATCACGAGCACGGTGCTTCGGAGATGGAGATCACAAGCACAAGATGATGATGGCCATATCATATCACTTATATTAATTGCATGTGATGTTAATCCTTTATGCATCTTATCTTGCTTTGATTGACGGTAGCATTATAAGATGATCTCTCACTAAAATTTCAAGACAAAAGTGTTCTCCCTGAGTATGCACCGTTGTGAAAGTTCTTCGTGCTGAGACACCACATGTTAATCGGGTGTGATAGGCTCTACGTTCAAATACAACGGGTGCAAAACAGTTGCACACGTGGAATACTCAGGTTAAACTTGACGAGCCTAGCATATGTACAGATATGGCCTCGGAACACAGAGACCGAAAGGTCGAGCGTGAATCATATAGTAGATATGATCAACATAGTGATGTTCACCATTGAAACTACTCCATCTCACGTGTTAATCGGACATGGTTTAGTTGCTTTGGATCACGTAATCACTTAGATGATTAGAGATATGTCTATCTAAGTGGGAGTTCTTAAGTAATATGATTAATTGAACTTAAATTTATCATGAACTTAGTACCTGATAGTATCTTGCTTGTCTATGTTAATTGTAGATAAATGGCCCGTGCTGTTGTTCCGTTGAATTTTAATGCGTTCCTTGAGAAAGCTAAGTTGAAAGATGATGCTAGCAATTACACGGACTGGGTCCGTAACTTGAGGATTATCCTCATTGCTGCACAGAAGAATTACGTCCTGGAAGCACCGCTAGGTGCCAGGCCTCCTGCAAGAGCTACGCTAGAAGTTATGAACGTCTGGCAAAGCAAAGCTGATGACTACTCAATAGTTCAGTGTGCCATGCTTTACGGCTTAGAACCGGGACTTCAACGACGTTTTGAACATCATGGAGCATATGAGATGTTCCAGGAGTTGAAGTTAATATTTCAAGCAAATGCCCGGATTGAGAGATATGAAGTCTCCAATAAGTTCTATAGCTGCAAGATGGAAGAGAATAGTTCTGTCAGTGAGCATATACTCAGAATGTCTGGGTATAATAATCACTTGATTCAACTGGGAGTTCAACTTCCGGATGATTGCGTCATTGACAGAATTCTTCAATCACTGCCACCAAGCTACGAGAGCTTCGTGATGAACTATAACATGCAAGGGATGGATAAGACGATTCCCGAGCTCTTCGCAATGCTAATGGCAGCGGAGGTAGAAATCAAAAAGGAGCATGAAGTGTTGATGGTCAGTAAAACCACTAGTTTCAAGAAAAAGGGCAAAGGGAAGAAGAAAGGGAACTTCAAGAAGAAGAACAAGCAAGTTGCTGTTCAGGAGAAGAAATCCAAGTCTGGACCTAAGCCTGAAACTGAGTGCTTCTACTGCAAGCAGACTGGCCACTGGAAGCGGAACTGCCCCAAGTATTTGGCGGATAAGAAGGATGGCAAGGTTAACAAAGGTATATGTGATATACATGTTACTGATGTGTACCTTACTAATACTCGCAGTAGCACCTGGGTATTTGATACTGGTTCTGTTGCTAATATTTGCAACTCGAAATAGGGGCTACGGATTAAGCGAAGTTTGGCTAAGGACGAGGTGACGATGCGCGTGGGCAATGGTTCCAAAGTCGAAGTGATCGCCGTCGGCACGCTACCTCTACATCTACCTTCGGGATTAGTTTTAGACCTAAATAATTGTTATTTGGTGCCAGCGTTGAGCATGAACATTATATCTGGATCTTGTTTAATTCGAGATGGTTATTCATTTAAATCAGAGAATAATAGTTGTTCTATTTATATGAATAATATCTTTTATGGTCATGCACCCTTGAAGAGTGGTCTATTTTTAATGAATCTCGATAGTAGTGATACACATATTCATAATGTTGAAGCCAAAAGATGTAGAGTTAATAATGACAGTGCAACTTATTTGTGGCACTGCCGTTTGGGTCATATCGGTGTAAAGCGCTTGAAGAAACTCCATACTGATGGAATTTTGGAATCACTTAATTTTGAATCACTTGGTACTTGCGAACCGTGCCTTATGGGCAAGATGACCAAAACACCGTTCTCCGGAACTATGGAGAGAGCAACAGATTTGTTGGAAATCATACATACAGATGTATGTGGTCCGATGAATATTGAGGCTCGTGGCGGATATTGTTATTTTCTCACCTTCACAGATGATTTGAGCAGATATGGGTATATCTACTTAATGAAACATAAGTCTGAAACATTTGAAAAGTTCAAAGAATTTCAGAGTGAAGTTGAAAATCATCGTAACAAGAAAATAAAATTCCTACGATCTGATCGTGGAGGAGAATATTTGAGTTACGAGTTTGGTCTACATTTGAAACAATGCGGAATAGTTTCGCAACTCACGCCACCCGGAACACCACAGCGTAATGGTGTGTCCGAATGTCATAATCATACTTTATTAGATATGGTGCGAACTGTGATGTCTCTTACTGATTTACCGCTATCGTTTTGGGGTTATGCTTTAGAGACGGCTGCATTCACTCTAAATAGGACACCATCGAAATCCGTTGAGACGACGCGTTTTGAACTATGGTTTGGCAAGAAACCAAAGTTGTCGTATCTTAAAGTTTGGCGTTGCGATGCTTATGTGAAGAAACTTCAACCTGATAAGCTCGAACCTAAATCGGAGAAATGTGTCTTCATAGGATACCCAAAGGAGACCGTTGGGTACACCTTCTATCACAGATCGGAAGGCAAGATATTCGTTGCTAGAAATGGATCCTTTCTAGAGAAGGAGTTTCTCTCGAAAGATGTGAGTAGGAGGAAACTAGAACTTGATGAGGTAACTGTACCTGCTCCCTTATTGGAAAGTAGATCATCGCAGAAATCAGTTTTTGCGACACCTACACCAACTAGTGAGGAAGTTAATGATAATGATCATGAAACTTCAGATCAAGTTATTACTGAACTTCGTAGGTCAACTAGATCAAGATCCGCACCAGAGTGGTACGGTAATCCTGTTCTGGAGGTCATGTTACTAGACCATGGCGAACCTACGAACTATGAAGAAGCGATGGTGAGCCCAGATTCCGCAAAATGGCTTGAAGCCATGAAATCCGAGATGGGATCCATGTATGAGAACAAAGTATGGACTTTGGTTGACTTGCCCGATGGTCGGCAAGCCACTGAAAATAAATGGATCTTCAAGAAGAAGACTGACGCTGATGGTAATGTTACTGTCTATAAAGCTTGACTTGTTGTGAAAGGTTTTCGACAAGTTCAAGGGATTGACTACGATGAGACCTTCTCACCCGTAGCGATGCTTAAGTCTGTCCGAATCATGTTAGCAATTGCCGCATTTTATGATTATGAAATTTGGCAAAGGGATGTCAAAACTGCGTTCCTGAATTGATTTCTGGAAGAAGAGTTGTATATGATGCAACCGGAAGGTTTTGTCGATCCAAAGGGAGCTAACAAAGTGTGCAAGCTCCAGCAATCCATTTATGGACTGGTGCAAGCCTCTCGGAGTTGGAATAAACGCTTTGATAGTGTGATCAAAGCATTTGGTTTTATACAGACTTTTGGAGAAGCCTGTATTTACAAGAAAGTGAGTGGGAGCTCGATAGCATTTCTGATATTATATGTGGATGACATATTACTGATTGGAAATGATATAGAATTTCTGGATAGCATAAAGGGATACTTGAATAAGAGTTTTTCAATGAAAGACCTCGGTGAAGCTGCATATATATTAGGCATTAAGATCTATAGAGATAGATCAAGACGCTTAATTGGACTTTCACAAAGCACATACCTTGACAAAGTTTTGAAGAAGTTCAAAATGGATCAAGCAAAGAAATGGTTCTTGCCTGTACTACAAGGTGTGAGATTGAGTAAGACTCAATGCCCGACCACTACAGAAGATAGAGAGAAGATGAAAGATGTTCCCTATGCTTCAGCCATAGGCTCTATCATGTATGCAATGCTGTGTACCAGACCTGATGTGTCCCTAGCTATAAGTTTAGCAGGGAGGTACCAAAGTAATCTAGGAGTGGATCACTAGACAGCGGTTAAGAACATCCTGAAATACCTAAAAAGGACTAAGGATATGTTTCTCGTATATGGAGGTGACAAAGAGCTTATCGTAAGGGGTTACGTTGATGCAAGCTTTGACACTGATCCGGACGATTCGAAATCGCAAACCGGATACGTATTTACATTGAACGGTGGAGCTGTCAGTTGGTGCAGTTCCAAGCAAAGTGTCGTGGCGGGATCTACGTGTGAAGCGGAATACATAGCTGCTTAGGAAGCAGCAAATGAAGGAGTCTGGATGAAGGAGTTCATATCCGATCTAGGTGTCATACCTAGTACATCGGGACCAATGAAAATCTTTTGTGATAATACTGGTGCAATTGCCTTAGCAAAGGAATCCAGATTTCACAAGAGAACCAAGCACATCAGAAGACGCTTCAATTCCATCCGGGATTTAGTCCAGGTGGGAGACATAGAAATTTGCAAGATACATACGGATCTGAATGTAGCAGACCCGTTGACTAAGCCTCTTCCACGAGCAAAACATGATCAGCACCAAGACTCCATGGGTGTAAGAATCATTACTATGTAATCTAGATTATTAACTCTAGTGCAAGTGGGAGACTGAAGGAAATATGCCCTAGAGGCAATAATAAAGTATTATATATTTCCTTATATCATGATAAATGTTTATTATTCATGCTAGAATTGTATTAACCGGAAACATAATACATGTGTGAATACATAGACAAACAGAGTGTCACTAGTATGCCTCTACTTGACTAGCTCGTTAATCAAAGATGATTATGTTTCCTAGCCATAGACATCAGTTGTCATTTGATTAACGGGATCACCTCATTAGGAGAATGACGTGATTGACATGACCCATTACGTTAGGTTAGCACCTGATCGTTTAGTATGTTGCTATTGCTTTCCTCATGACTTATACATGTTCCTATGACTATGAGATTATGCAACTCCCGTTTACCGGAGGAACACTTTGTGTGCTACCAAACATCACAACGTAACTGGGTGATTATAAAGGTGCTCTACAGGTGTCTCCAAAGGTACTTGTTGGGTTGGCCTATTTCGAGATTAGGATTTGTCACTCCAATTGTTGGAGAGGTATCTCTGGGCCCACTCGGTAATGCACGTCACTATAAGCCTTGCAAGCATTGTGACTAATGAGTTAGTTGCGGGATGATGTATTACAGAACGAGTAAAGAGACTTGCCGGTAGCGAGATTGAACTAGGTATCGAGGTACCAAACTCAAATCTCGGGCAAGTAACAAACCGATGACAAAGGGAACAATGTATGTTGTTATGCGGTCTGACCGATAAAGATCTTCGTAGAATATGTGGGAGCCAATATGGGCATCCAGGTCCCGCTATTGGTTATTGACTGGAGAGGTGTCTCGGTCGTGTCTACATAGTTCTCGAACCCAAAGGGTCCGCACGCTTAATGTTACGATGACAGTTATATTATGAGTTTATGTGATTTGATGTACCGAAGGTTGTTCGGAGTCCCGGATGTGATCACGGACATGACGAGGAGTCTCGAAATGGTCGAGACGTAAAGATTGATATATTGGACGACTATATTCGGACACCGGAAGTGTTCCGAAGAAGTTTCGGATTAAACCGGAGTGCCGGAGGGTTACCGGAAACCCCCGGGGAAGTATTGGGCCTTGGTGGGCCTTGAGGGGAGAGAGAGGGCAGCAGCCAGGAGGTGGTGCGCCCCTCCCAAGGGGAGTCGTAGTTGGACTAGGAGAGGGGGGCGCAGCCCCCTTTCCCTCTCCCTCTCCCTCTCTTTCCTCCCCCCTTCTTTCCTAGTAGGACTAGGAAAGGGGAGTCCTACTCCTACTAGGAGGAGGACTCCCCCTCTCTCCTTGGCGCGCCTGGGGCAGCCGGCCTCCCCCTTGCTCCTTTATATACGGGGGCAGGGGGGCACCTAAGAACACATTTGATATACGATATTTTAGCCGTGTGCGGTGCCCCCCTCCACCAGATTACACCTCGATAATACCGTCGAGGAGCGTAGGCGAAGCCCTGCGTCGGTGGAACATCATCATCGTCACCACGCCGTCGTGCTGACGAAACTCTCCCTCAACACTCGGCTGGATCGGAGTTCGAGGGACGTCATCGAGCTGAACGTATGTAGAGCTTGGAGGTGTCGTACGTTCGGTACTTGATCGGTCGGATCGTGAAGATGTACGACTACATCAACCGCGTTGTGATAACGCTTCCGCTGTCGGTCTACGAGGGTACGTGGACAACACTCTCCCCTCTCATTGCTATGCATCACCATGATCTTGTGTGTGCGTAGGAATTTTTTTGAAATTACTACGTTCCCCAACAAAAAGGCTAGGTGAGGCAAATGTAAAACCAAGGTTGGGCCTTGCTGGAAGAGTTTTATTCAAAGCGAACTGTCAAGGGGGTCCCATAAATCACCCAACCACATAAGGGACGCAAAATCAAGGAACATAACACCGGTATGACTAAAACTAGGGCGGCAACAGTGGAACAAAACACCAGGCATAAGGCCGAGCCTTCCACCCTTTACCAATTATATAGATGCATTAAATATATAAGAGATATTGTGATATCCCAACATAAACGTAATCCTACATGGAGCAAACTTCATCTTCACCTGCAACTAGCAACGCTATAAGAGGGGCTGAGCAAAGCGGTAACATAGCCAAACAACAGTTTGCTAGGAAGGGTGACAAAGGTTAGAGGTTCATGGCAATTTGGGAGGCTTGAAGAGCGAGTGAAAAGGTAGCGCAGCATAGCGATAGAACGAAGCAACTAGCATAGCAATGATAGTAATGAGATCCAAGGTAACGGTCATCTTGCCTGGAATCCCGCTAGGAAGAAGAACGAGTCCATGAAGAAGATGCAGCCACGAAGACGAACCAAGCGTAGACGAACGAATCCTCACGATCGCAATGAAACGGGAACTATCGAGAAGAAGCACACAACATGGTAAACACACGACACATGAACAAGGCATGATGCTCAATCAAGCATCATGCATGACAAGGCTATATGAAGCTACACATGGCAAGAGATGATGCATACAAGATCAACACATCAAAGCAAGTTTAAATGAGGTCGGAAACAGCATATAACAATTCCGGTAAGTCCTCATATACAAATTTCGAAATTGGTCCAGATCTGAATAAACCTTATGTTCAAGTTATTAAACATCAAGTTAAAATGCATCAAGATGATCTACACGAAATTCTAGTCAAGTTACATATAAAGTTTATTTAATTTGGAGCTACGGCCTAGAAGATATGAGCAAAACAAGTTAAGCATGACATTGATGCAAAATGCATTCAAACATCAAGCAAACACATTCAAAACATGGATCCAACAAGGTAACATGAATCTACATGCAATTCTAAGCAAGTTTGATATAGAGCATGCTCAAAACGTAGCAACGATGCAACACATACACTCCAAACAAGATATAACAACAATCTGTTCAAAACAGCAAGTAGGCATCTTGCAAGCATCAAAACAATATGCTACAGCACCTCAACATGCAAAAAAAAGGCATGGACATGATATAAAGGTAAATCATTACAAAACATGAACACTGAGCTATCTCCAGAAACCACTAGAACATGCTCAAAAGGACATGGCAAGATTGCAAATAATAACAGTTTCACAGACTTAGCAGTAAACACCGGACATGGCAGAAATAACATCAGGTTGCAAAGTTTAAACTATCAAACAGCATGCTACAGGAACAGATCAGAGAAAACAAAGGCATGGCATGATTCTACTCAAAGCATATAACAAATGTCCATTACTGAACATGAGCCAAAAAGGCACAGAAGATATGATGGCACCCATGTAAACATAGCAAGTTATATGACAGATTCAGACTTAGAAGAAAAACAGAGCATGGCAGAAATAACGATAAGTAGGCATGTTGGTGAGCTTAAACCACTCACTACAGAGAATTACATGGCATGACAAGGTAACCGGATGTAACAAGGCATAATTATGAAGCTAAGCATGGCAATAGCATAGTCATAGGGTGCATGGATCACTAGTAACAACTATGGCAAAATTGGTTAACATGTAAACAATCTGCCAGGAACATTTTTTAGCAAAAATAGAGCAAGATTAAGAAATGCTAGATCACTTCATAATTGGAAACATGGGTATGGATGGATAGATCATAACATTTATAACAAAACATCCTTAGTGAACATCTCCAGATTATGTATAGAACTCAAGGAGACAGCAGGTTTACATGGCATCACAACACGGAGGCAACTTTGCATGCTTGTGCTAGTCACCACCAAGATCCTAAAAATACAACACTAGCACCACTGTAAATATGGCATGATGTAGTTCAAAACACATGTAGAGCTCATGCTCAAAAGATGCACACACAAAATGCAATGAAAAAGACAAATCACCAAGTTGTGATAACAGACAGCAGTTAACATCATATAGCACTCTTGCAACGATAATTAGGGCATCAAGATGATCTCAAACAAGCATGGCACAATGGAACAAAATGGGGAGCATCTCATGGCTTACATTTCGATATATAACACGCACAAAACGGAGCAGCACACATGATGTTATGCCATGATGAAGATGCACAAATGAGCTGAGAAAACAGGTACTTAGTGGAAATATACCCTCTCGAAAACGGGACAAGGTCGAGCGGGACGAAGAGATTCGGGACGATGGGATGCGTTTGGATGGCGGGATGGGGGCGTCCAGGGTCGGGGCGGTGCAGATCTGGTGGCAGGAACTCCGGCGAGCTCGCGGCGGGCGGAGCGAGCGGGCGATGGCCGGAGGAGGCCGTGGGTCGGTGGTTCTGGCCGGATCCGGGTGGATCCGACCCCGGGGGTCCATTCCCGGCGGCAGCGAGGTCCACCGGCAACGAGTCCGAGGGCGGCGGCGGTTCCCTATCAGTGGAGAGAAAAAGAGAGCGAGGTGAGGGGGGCCGAGGGGAGGAAGGAGGAGAAGGGGCCCGACGGCGCTCTGCTCACCGGCGGCGGGGACACGGCGTGGCGGCGCGGAGGACTGCCGCGGCGGGGAGGCGCGGAGGGCGCTGGAGCTCGGGAGCGAGGGCGGCGGGCTGACAACGGCTTCGCGCGGGCTCGTCCTTGCTCAGATCTGGCCCGGGGCGGGCCTGTGATGGGCTCCGGCGGGCCTTGCGGGAGGAGGAGGGAGGCAGGGGCGACGTGGCACGCAGGGAGAGGTGGAGGGCGTGGCTGGCGGCGGCGCTAGCCCGCGGGGAGGAGACAAGTGGCGGTGGAGGGGTTGGCCGGCACCGGGCTTCGAGGAGAGGAGTT
>NC_057805.1:229687623-229833032 GCF_018294505.1 Triticum aestivum
GATAAAATCCATGCCTAGTTTATCCCATTTCCATTCGGGTATCGGCAATGGCTGTAGCAATCCTGCTGGCTTCTGATGCTCTGCCTTCACTCTCTGACATACATCACAAACTGCTACATACTCCGCAATATCTTTCTACATTCTGGTCCAGCAGAAAGTATCCTTCAAATCCAAATACATCTTGGTATTTCCTGGGTGAATCGAATACGGTGAATCATGGGTCTCTGGCAAGATCAACTTCCTGATCTCCGGATCATTGGGCACATAAACACGGTCCTCAAACCATAAGCTATCGTGCTTATCCTCACGAAATCCCTTGGCTTTTCCCTGACTCATCCTTTTCTTTATCTCGTCAATTTCCTTGTCTGTCTTCTGAGCTTCCCTGATCTTTTCCATCAAGGTAGACTGAATCTCCAACATTGTTAAATGGACCTATCTCCAAACGTAGCTCGCGAAGATCCTCGGCTAATAATTTCGGTAACTCTCCGGTCATGAGTGTGTTGACATGGCTCTTGCGGCTCAACGCATCTGCTACTATGTTAGCCTTCCCTGGGTGATAATGCAATCTCATATCATAATCCTTAATAGGCTCCAACCATCTCCTTTGCCTGAGATTCAACTCCTTCTGCGTGAAAATGTACTTCAAACTCTTGTGATCCGTGTACACCTCACAGTGATTTCCGATGAGAAAATGTCTCCATGTCTTCAACACATGCACTACGGCTGCTAACTCCAAATCATGGGTGGCATAATTCTTCTCATGGGGTTTAAGTTGTCTTGAAGCATATGAAACAACTCTTCCCTCCTGCATTAGCACTGCTCCAAGTCCTCGACGTGAAGCGTCGCAATATACTTCATAATCCTTGCGTTGATCTGGCAGAATCAGCACTGGTGATGTAACCAAACGTTTCTTCAACTCTTGGAAACTAGCTTCACATTCCTCAGTCCAATTGAATTTGGTGTCCTTCTTTAACAGCTCTGTCATGGGCTTAGCAATCCTTGAGAAATTCTCAATGAACCTCCGGTAGTATCCTGCAAGTCCAAGAAAACTCTGGATCTCTCCAACTGATGCGGGTGATTCCCAGCTTGTTACTATGTCGACTTTGGTGGGGTCTACTGCTATTCCTTCTCCGGATATGACATGTCTGAGGAATCCAACTTCCTTCAGCCAAAACTCACATTTGCTGAACTTGGCGTATAGCTGATGTTCTCTGAGCTTCTCAAGTACCAAACACAAATGCTCCTTATGCTCCTCTTTGTTCTTTGAGTAGACCAAAATGTCATCAATGAACACTACGACGAACTTATCCAAAAACTCCATAAACACTTTGTTCATCAGGTTCATGAAATAGGCAGGTGCGTTAGTCGGACCAAATGACATAACGGTATACTCATATAGCCCATACCTGGTGGTAAAAGCCGTCTTTGGTATATCCTGCTCTCGAATCTTCAACTGATGGTATCCTGATCGTAGATCGATCTTGGAAAATACCTTAGCTCCTTGTAATCGGTCAAACAGATCATTGATCATCGGCAGTGGGTGCTTATTTTTGATGGTCACTTCATTCAATCCACGATAATCAACAACCATCCTCAATGATCCATCTTTCTTCTCCACTAGAAGTACGGGTGATCCCCAAGGTGAAGAACTTGGGCGAATATAGCCTTTATCCAGTAACTCCTTAATCTGCTTCTTAATCTCCTCCAAATATTTTGCGGGCATTCTGTATGGTCTCTTAGATATTGGCCCTGTGCCTGGCAAAAGCTCAATCAAAAACTCAATGTCTCTATTTGGTGGCATGCCTGGCAACTCTTCTGGAAATACATCCGGGTAATCCTTCACCACTAGTACTTCTTCCTGTACATCTCCTGATAAGGAATTTACTTGAGTCCTCTTCGGCACATGCCGGGATACATACTTAATCCTTCTCCCTTCTGGGGTGGTAAGCAAAATCGTCTTACTGGTGCAATCGATGTTTCCCCCATACATCGATAGCCAATCCATTCCCAATATTATGTCCAAACCTTGCGACTCCAAAACTATTAGGTCTGAGGGGAAAACATGCCTACCTATGGCCAATGGCATCTGAAAACATCCTTGGCTTGCCATATACTCTGCTCCTGGCGAGGTTACTAACATAGGTGTTCTGAGAACTTTGGTGGGCAACTTAAACTTATCCACAAATCCCCTTGATATGTATGAATGCGATGCACCAGTATAAAAAAGAACGAGTGCAGTAAATGACTTAACCAAAAACTTACCTATTATTGCATCTGGCTGAGCTTCTACCTCCTCCACGCTAACGTGGTTCACATGTCCTTTGTTGAAAGGGTTCGGCTTCTTCCGAGAGCTTCCATTGCCATTTCCATTCTGGGCTTCAGGACATTCATTGGCATAATGTCCAGTCTTCTGGCACTTAAAGCAAGTGACTTGGCTCAGATCTCTCTTAGCTGGGGTTGAAGGGTTGGTACGGTTCTGGCCGTTGCTTCCTCCATTCCCATTACCATTCTTGGGGCCATTATGGTTGTGCGAACTACCTCCTCCATGGGTATGCTGAAACTGTCCTCCCGATTTCGGGGTAAAACGTGGCTTCTGCTGAGCTCCAGAATTATACTTCCCTTGTCCATACTTCCTCTTACGGTTTCCAATCTGCTGTTGCTTCCCTTCAATCATGAGAGCTCTATCTACCAACTCCTGGTAGTTGTTGAAGGTTGCTACCATCAACTGCATGCTCAGCTCATCATTCAGTCCTTCCAGAAACTTCTCCTGCTTGGCTGCATCTGTAGGAACGTCATCTGGAGCATAACGTGCTAACTTACTAAAGTCCTCCACATACTGGCCTACGGTGCGTCCTCCTTGGCGTAGGTTGCGAAACTCACGCTTCTTCATAGCCATAGCTCCTGCTAAAACATGGGCAGTACGGAAAGCTTGCTGAAACTGGTCCCATGTGACAGTGTCAATAGGGTGTGTGGCTGTGTAATTCTCCCACCATGATGCTGCGGGTCCATCAAGCTGATGTGCGGCAAAACGCACTCTCTCCACATCTGTGCATCCTGCAGTGGTCAACTCCCTTCCAACTTTGCGGAGCCAATCATCTGCAACAATCGGCTCGGTGCCGCTGGAAAACACCGGCGAATTTATCCTCAAGAAACGGGCTAAGTGATCAACAGGTGGTGGTGGTGGGTTGTTGTTGTTGTTGTTGTTGCCTTGGTTCTGTACTAACACTTGCATCACGACATTCTGCTGCTGAATCAACTGAGTGATCTCCGGTGGGAAAACAAATCCGGTGTCGCGTCTCGGAGGCATATGATAGGTTTAGAAAAGATGTGAATTTAGAATAGAATGAGATCTAGAGAGAAAACACTACCCATATGCACGTGAGACAAACACAATCAATATCACTCAATCAAACAAGGCATACAATCGATCTAACTATCGTTACAAAGTTCTCGGACTATACTATATACATGGGGGAATACTACTACTGATTATGGTGGTCTACTAGAAATTTTGATCGGTCGAAGACTCCATGATATCTGCTCCAGCTTCGTCAACAAAGTCATCTTCACTGGGGTCTGAGTCGGTGTCGTCGATGATGATGTAGTTATCCGGGCAAGTGGAATCGTCATCTTCTCCTCCTGGAGCTGGGTCTCCCATGAATACTCCGATCTTCTGTGTGAGGTCGCCGTTCTTCCTCACTAGTGCGACGATTTCCTCCATATAATCCTCGCGTGTAGCCTTGAGTTCTTCCTCCAACTCCGTGATCTTGGTCAATACCTTCTTCAGATCTAACATGTCTGCGCACATCTAGTTCTCCTGGCGACGAATGTGTTGGTTTTGCTCCTGGATGAAAGCTGCAATTGATCCATCCTTCTTGGTGCTGATCATCTCCCATTGCTCATCTCGGCGTCCACAAATCTGATAAATAGTATCCTTAAGCTCCCTATGGTAGACTTCTCCAATGCGTCCCATAGAGATGTGGGCTGCCATGCTCTTCCCTAAACTCCAGGTTGGTGCATCAAAGGAAAACTCTATAGGCCCAGTGACTGGCGTAAACGTCCTTCCTGGAACTTGAACTTGAATCTTCCAGTGCTCCTCTTCTGGTAGTGTGGCTTTGTAAGTCCCGGTGAAGCTTGGTATTCCGATGTTAAGGTACTTAGATACTTCCTTCAAGTGTCGTCCAGAAGGTGTATCTTCATCCGGTTGCGTGAACTTGTTCCTTGCATCCTCCATTCCTAAAAGAGTAGAAAGTGGAGAGGAGTCAGAAATGAGAAGAGAGTAGTGTTCTAGGGTTTAAGCTTAGTGGTCGTTTCCTACAGTCAGCGTGTGCTCTGATACCACCTTTGCAGCGACCAGACCTCAAATAGTCTGATCTACCGTGCACCAGTGTCATCCCTGGATCAGTAATGCTGACACGCACAGTACAAATGGAGGATTTATAACAGAGTAGAAATCACACACTTGTTACATCGAGTATCTCAAGAGAGAAATAGGTATGACAAATATGGCTTAAGGCCATCTAAAACGATAACAGCGGAAGACTTGGAAGATAAGTGAGTCCATCAACTCCAACGGCATCACTGAGCATAAGACCACGACCTAAGGCACCTTACTCATCGTCTGAAAAGTCTACAACATGAAACGTTGCAGCCCGAAAACGGGTCAGCACATGGAATATGCTGGCAATGTAACACATAGAGAGTAATGAACAAAATAAGGCTATACTACATGCATATATGGCTGGTAGAAGGCTCTATGGTTACAGTTTTGCGAAAAGCCAAATTTTCCCTACTACAAAGGAATAAATTTTATTTAACTATCATGGTGGTTGTTAAACATTGAGACTGGTTGATAGCATCCTCAATCCCAATTAAGTATCATCATTAACCCAACAAAATTAATTAAAGTAACATGATGAGATTCACATGATAATCCAGATACTAGATACTCAAGACGTCCATAACCGGGGACACAGCTAATCATGATTAGTTTGTACACTCTGTAGAGGTTTGTGCACTTTTCTCCACAAGACTCGATCGCCTCCGCTTGATTCTCGCACTACATGATGTTTGAGAAACGGCTGACCGAGACACAGTCTTTCAGAAGTGTTTGCACCTTATGAATGGGTAGACCGTTACACCTACTTTCCCCTACATCTGCTAGTCTACCACTGTAAGAGTTCACACAACTTAGTCAACCATGCTAGAGCCCATAATAGCTTGCGGCTGCACACGGAAGTTTCTAGCATGAATAATCTCATGATCCCTTTGAACCTGGGTGGCGGACCAAAAGAAAACAGGCAATCCTGGAATACCCAGGTACCTCAATCCACCCAGATGTGAGTTTTAGTTGCCACCTTAAGGTTAACTATTAATTAACAATCTCACATATGTCATGGTAACACTCAAACCCAATCCACGTCTACTAGCATAGCATAGTAATATGAGCAAACGTAGAAGTAACTCCCAAGGGTTTGATAATAAACAGGTAATAGGTACTACCTCAACTACTTCCCAATTCCCACAGTTTAATTAGATCCTAACCATGCAATGTTTGAGGGTTGATCTAATGCAATAAAACTGGGTAGTAAAGAAGTATGATCAAAGTGTTACTTGCCTTGCTGATGATCCGTGAAACCTAGAGATTCGAAGTAGCAAGCGGCGCACTCCGGGTACTCTTTCGCAAACAAACAAGCATACAATAAGCACTCATCAAACACATAGGTAAAACTCAAATAGAAGATCTAACCAGAAAGTTCAACTTAAGAACTCCGGTTTGCAAAAAGAAACAAATCGAACAAAGCAACTAAAGTCAAACAGCGAAAGAAACGAGCCTCGTTTACTAATCTGAATCTAGATCAAATTTTACAGTTGCAAAAACTTGTTTGAATAGGTTGAACGGAAAGAGAATTTCGAGACGAAACTCTAGGCGCTTGAATCGCCTGATTCCGATAAACGAGCTAAAAGATAAACTAAAACGAAAAACAGATCAGAAATCGCGATCTGGGAAATCGCGGAAAATCCGACGAAAAAGAAAACTAACGAACAGTTAAACGAACGGACGTTCGTTAGCTGCGACAAACCGATGAACACGTTCATTAAAACGAACGGATCTGTGGACGTTCACTAACTAACTAAACCAATAGAAAAATAAACCGATCTATTTAAAAAAAATCTAGGGTTTCAAAAAAAATTAAACCGAATGGTTTTTTTTTAAAAACCGGCACGGCGGCGGCGGCTGCGGTTACCTCGGCGAGGTACTCCGGCGGGGGTCTCCGGGGTGCGGCGAGGGGCGGCGGGGTGCGGGCGTCGTCGGGGGCGGCGAGGGGCGACGAACGGGGCGGCGGGCGGCGGCGTTCGGGCGCCGGCGGCGAGCTCCTTCGGCGGCGGGGTCGGGCGGCTCCGGCGCGGCTCCTCTCGGTGGTGGGGCGGGCTGCTGTGGGGGTGGGGAGAGGCGGCGGGGAGGGGGGTATATATAGAAGGGGGGGTGCTTCCTTGGGGAGGGGCCGACGGCGGCGGCGGCATGTCCGACCAGGACACGGGCGGCGGCAGCTGGCGTGCTCGGGAGGGAGACGGGCCGCTGGGCCACGCGGTGAGCTGGGCCGTCGGCTGGGCTTCGGCCGAGTCGGCGCGCTTGCGACCCTTTTTTTTAATAATTTCGCTGAACCTAAGAAAATCATATAAAAATAAATAAAAATCCAAAAATACCAAAACAAATTTTCACCGTCTAATTAAAATAATTAGAATGAGATGAACATTTTCTTGGCCCAAAAATGTAGTTTTGAAAACGTGCAATTTTTCTAATGCAATTAAAATTGCAAATAAAATCCGAATAAAATCAAATATTTGATTTTAATATTTTTCCTCTAATATTTCAATTATTTTGGAGAAGTCATATTTTCTCCTCTCATTTATTTTAATATGAAATATTTTTCGGAGAGAAAAATAATTAAAACCAAAATCCTGGTTTCATTATTTGATAGTCAAATAGGAAACCGCGAAAAATCCCCAACTCTCTCCGAGGGTTCTTGAGTTGCTTAGGATTTTCGAGGATTTTGCCAAAATGCAATAAAATATGCTATGCAATGATGATCTAATATATAACCTTCCAAATTGAAAATTTGGGATGTTAAATTGGAGTTCAAAATACTAACCATGTGGATCAATTATGTCGAATAATAACATAGACATGCTCAAATTCGATAGAATCTAGATGTCTGATGGATCAATGACCATTCCTTATGCGAATTGCAAATATCATGATCCCATCCTAATATTTGGATACAATTTATATCTTTAATCAATGTGTACATCAGTCTTTTACGTGTAGTTTCACTCTCCATCAGTGGTCTCTCACACATGCTCACACACTCTCTCCCGAGGTGTCTTTCTCGCATACATGCTCTCGATATAACCCTCCCTCCCTCTCGTAACCATTTACGACTGTTTTCACTAACCTTTATCACAAGCACTCTTCCTCTCACAGGCATACACACGCACAATCGCCATTGACCCTTTCTATATACATAGACCTGCCTACGTGTCTCCTTTACGCACATTATCTTTAGGTCTGTCTCTCACGCATTGTCTCACACCTCTCTTCCTAATTGACGAGTATCATTCTAGCAGAGCATTCTGTAGGATGCCCCTTAAAGTTAGGTTGGATGAATAGTAATATCAGAGATAAGGGGTTACCTTAGTCCGAGAACCCAGGGTTACAAATCCTAGCCGGCTTTGTCAGTGGACACAGAGTCCTTCACAATTCTGCTATCATTGTCTTGTACGACAAGTCATCCATGGGTCTCCCTAAATGCGTCACGGCCTGACCAATGTGGCGCAGGAGCCGAACCAAGGGCCTCACCTCGACCCACCGGACCTCACGCGGTGACACACCCTCTGCCCCCAGGTCTCGTTATCTTCTCACACCCACACATACCAACACAGACACCACACAAAAAAATCTCCTCGTGCCTCTATCCCCTCCCCCTTGCATATACACACTCAAGGGAATCTCTCACCGTGACTTCATATTAGTCTCTCTCTCTCTAGACCTCTCTCATTTCTCGTGCTATCTCTCCCACGCCCCTCCCCCCGCCGGCCCCTCTATCCATGCCTCTGTCGAATACGTAATACACACACATACCTCTCTAGGCCCTACGAAATAGATCAACTACACATTCACACATGTTACATCACGTACCCATTGATCTAAAAAGCCCTCTCTACACATTTATTTCACATACAACATTCCTTTTGAATAAAGTGTGGCCAAAAAATTATTTTAGAATTTCTACAAATATACAACATTACAGAGTTATATGGAGGAGTATGAACATTAATTTGTTGCATGGTGCCCACAATGATATTTATTCCGCACTGTGAATTTTTATATGTTTATAGATATAAAGTTAGTCATAATAAAGAGAAACGAAGAGCATCTCTCTCCCCATCGCATACACCCCCTCTATGCCCCTTTCCTGTATGCACACAAACTATCTCCAGGTCCTCTAAAATTAAGCCCCCAGCACATTCACACATGTTTCATCTTTCTCTCGTGATATATACAGTGAAGATCATTGCATTTGGAGCGAAAGCACGATACGTACATTGGACTTCAGAATCCACTCATTACGGTCACCATTTACATTTTGTGGTTATTATACAGTCACGGCTCACCGTACAACTCTGTATTTGCTGAAGACACGACTAGTTGACCAGTTAAACGCTCCACGTGGCACTTCTAGTGTTTCATCACATTATCTCACTACCATTGGGCCCACCTGTCGGCTTGTATCTACTCTTCAACACTCTCATAAAAAACCGAGTTGGTGATGATGGGGTGCCTGCCATCCGGCAATATAGGCCGTCTGATTTATATCTGACGAATAGGAAGAAAACGATATCAATTTTGCAAAAAGGTACCCACACACCTCTCCACATTTGCAAATAAGGCCTTCCCTCGTTCATCCTTTTCTCTCACAAGATAAACAAGTCATACAAATGCATCTTGATGTTACGTGCAACACACGGGCATCTTGCTAGTATGAATGAAAACAAACGACAAAAAAATATTGGACGGTGGTTCGAAGTCATGACCGCGGGCAGAACGGACAAGGTGCCTTGTATTGGTATGCTGAGCCATCTGTTTTAACACACAGGAGCTGGGGTGGTGATTATACACACACGCACGCATGCACACGAACTGCATGCACGCAACACTCACACAAACACATGCAGCCATGCACGCACACAACACTCACACGTACACACGCAGCCACGCACGCATGCAACACTCACACGCACACACGCACACATGCATGCACACACCACACGACTAACACACACTCTCACGCTCAATTGCTCAACCTACACATGCATGCACACACATCAGGCCCTGACAGACACATACACAACCAGGTGATTTCCGCGCACGGGTTGGAGTCTTTGTCGTGCCTGCATAAATTTGTGTTTATCTGACCTTTTTCCTATGCGAACTGATAGGTGGGACCCACAAGGAACATGGTCAATTTAACTAGTCAACATGGTGCCATGCACACTATTTGGTCGGTCAACAGATTGCAATCCGATGCTGAACGGTGAGCAAGTGACTGTATAATCACCGCAAAACGTATATAGTGACCGTAATGAGCTTATTCTGAAGTTCGGTGACCGTATTATGCTTTCTCTCTGTAGGCCCTCCAAAACTACATCTCTACACGTTCTCGCATATTACATCTAACAACTACGCAATAGAGCACTACTACTACACTCTAACACAATAAATCATATGTGTTTTTAGTTTTACTAGATATCATATTGTTACTTAATTATTTAGTTTGCATACATTAAAATTGCCTTTGAAATGTATGGCCAGTATCATCTACCGCGCGGGAAAAATGCCGCCCTTTCCTATTTAATCGGGTTTGTATCGATGGATCATGCAAAACAGCCAAACTATAGTACTAGTATACAGTACAAGTGACAGTTCACTGGGCCGCCGTGTCGTGTACTCCTCCGTCGTAAGAGTGGAGCGCTCGCTTTCATAAATGTTCTAGTCCCTTTCGCCGACATGTGGGACATCAAGCTACCGGGTGCACGTGCCATACCGAAATACAGTGCAGAGCAGCAGGGGTGAAGCACCCCAGTCATGGCGCCAGCGTAGTAATGAGCAATGAGGCATCAAATCAGAAAGCTGCACCTTTCTCGCAGTTAACTTGGAGGGACGAAGTAATAATAATGCTAGTAAAAAAGAAGTTGGAGGGACGAAGCAACCATCATTTCACTCATTGCTGAATCCGCTTCTCCCTCATCTTCTTCAAGTTAACCACGTATTGCTTCTGCCATTGTTCTGCCTTATGTGGGACACGGATCGGCTTGGTAAAGCACTGACATGTGGGACCGCATATTAGCAAACCGCCAGGCCAATGTCCTCTAAAAATAAGAAACCTCCCCCGCCATCCGCGCGGCAAAATCACCTCCTTTTTACTAATCTTGATTCTATAATTTTTTAGATCAATATAATTGAGATTTGTATAGATAGAACACGGGAGCAAAACCAAGTGGTACGGTTATGGGCATCCACAATGTGTAGCCAAATGTTAAAATAGCTTTTGTCATCGATGGGAACCATTTGTGGACGGTGCTGCCAAAGCCAAAAAGATGGAACCAAAGCTCCCTGATTGATTGATTGATGGAATAGAAAAATGCAACGTCTCTCCTCTTTCTCCCGTGCTTGGACGCATGTACAGTATAGAGCATAGAGTCTACTCCCCTATCCCTTCTATCACAAATCACAAAGCAGTGTGGTGTCAAATCACAAAGCACGGACGAAGCAACCATCATTTCACTCTTCGCTGACTCCGCTTCTCCATCGTCTTCTTCGAGAAACCACCTCACTGCACTAAGCTAGACGGACGACGCTATTGTGTACTAGTACATTTACGCGTCCGTTGGTTCAATGGACTTCCTGGATGCAAATAAGGCGGATGTCTCGGCTTGCAGGCGGCACTTGCGAACGACTTATCGTGGTCTCCCTCAATGGTATTCTCCGTCGAACGCACTTTGTACACCAGGCCAGTATATCAAAATTACAATTTGCAAAAGGCCACTAACACTAATCGAGGCAAAATTGATGAGGTTTGCCTCGTACTAGCAACCAAGGACATTAATATACCCTTGCATGCATGCGGAAGTGAGAAGGTTTGTTTGCATGGCGCTGCATTAATCAAGCGATGAGGAGTGACATGGTTAGCTCTTTGGGATTTGGAGAAAAAATACGCATTAATTGACACGTCAAACGATGATTTGTATCGAACCGCACCCTCACACGGCCGCTCCTGCACGCCGCGGTCGCACTGCACCCTCACACAGTCGCTCCTGCACGCTGCAAACCCAACCAAGGGAAGGCACCCTCACTGACACGTGCTACCACTGACAGATAATTTTTGTTCATACATTATGTTTATCCAACCGCATATTGGGGTGGATCCGTATGGCCCGTGCGGTGGTCTGTTGGGGAAGAAGAAGGGTTAGGAGACATAGGATATTCATCCAACTGCCTGAAATGGTAGACTGACCCAAATGATGAAAGTCAGGCGACTTGCATAACAATATATGTTTATACACAGCAAAAGATCCCTAAAAACCACAACATAAAGAAAAACTATCACTGCTCGCGCAACGAGATGGCCTCGTCGTCTTTGGCTGCCGGCGCGAACCAGCCGTAGCTGCCGACGTGTGTCTCCGCACCGTGGTTGTCCTCGGCCTCCAGCTACTCATTTCACGCAGAGCGTGCGGGCGCTCTACACGGACGAGAGCACCACCCGATTCAAGTCGAGGACGTCTAGTTCCGCCTGCAGGAGGGCCTCGATGGCAGCGGCATCCGCGCGCTCCGCTTCGAGTTGAGCCTCCGCCGCCCGGTTCAAGTCTAGGACGTTCGGTTCAGCCTGCAGGAGGGCCTCGATGGCAACGGCATCAGTGCGCTCCGCCTCGAGTTGAGCCTCCGCTGCCCGGTTCACATCCACGACATCCGGTTCCACCTGCAGGGGAGCCTCGATGGCAGTGGCATGCGCGCGCTCCGCGTCGAGTTGAGCCTCTGCCTCCCAGTCCTCCTTTAGTATCGCCAGGCTGAACCGCTGGTCCGCCTACACGATGGGGGACCCAGACGCCAGCACGAAGTCGACGCCCATCGTCTCATAACCATCGGGGGCATTCTGCACCTCGACCTCCGCCATGAACATTGGATCGGCTTCCTCCTCCTCGTAGCTTGGCTCCAGAGAACTCGGGGATTGGCCCGCCGCAAAGCGAGCTTGGGAACAAAGGTTTGTGGCGCCGACCGCCGCCGCGATTTCTGCACGGCGTTTCGGTGTCAGCATCTTGTAGTATGTGATCTTGCGGCACACCATTGCTTTCCGGCGAACTAGGGGACGCTTGATGGAGGCTAGGGGATCGAAAGGTGGGGGAATGGGCTGGAGAGGAGGTGTGGTTTCGGGGCAGTAACTGGCGTAGGCCGAGCAGCGAAGGTTCTGGTGTGAATAGTGGTTCCGGCCGAGCAGCGAAGGTCAATCGGTTTTGACTGTACATCGCTCTTTTCGAGTTCCTGTTGCACCCCGGCACGCTGGACACTCCACGTTGTTCACCGAATGGAACGCACTTCATCTAGCGTTTTTGCTCGCTTGTGGGACCACAGTTGAGAGCAAACCGACGTCCCTCCCCCTCCCCCGCCCGCGTCATTTATACTACCACTCCCTCTGTTTTATGCGGAGTAAATAAAAACCGAGGGAGTATACTACGGATGAGGATCCCCTGACATGGCCGAACCCATTGAGTAACTGACATGCGGGGCGTAGCAAGCGTGGGTCTGCCAGTATGTGACCGAAAGGGAGGGTAAGGCAGGGATCCTACGTCAGAGGATCCACTTCCACTACTACTCCCTCCTTCCATCTACAGGGCCAATGCGTTTTTCGAGGCTAACTTTGACCAAAGGTTAAAGTAATAATATAGGACATGCAACTTACACAAAGCATACGGTCAAATTCGTATGTGAAAGGAGCTTCCAATGATATAATTTTCACATTATACATCTCATGTACTATTAATCTTGTCAATAGTCAAAGGCGGTTTTGAAAAACACATTAGAGCATGGTTAATAATATAGCCAGCCGATGGCTATAAGGAACTGCCATGTCATCTATAGCCATCATCTATATGCACCCATACAATAGTGTGGGCTATAAGGTTGGCTATTTCCCAAAAAAAAGGTTGGCTATTGTATTAGTACTTTTTTCCTTCTCCTCTCTACTATCTCTTTTATTCATATTTATTGTATTTACCTGGGAATGCGTATATAGCTAGGCTCTTGCATGAGAGCTCACTCCCCTTACTTTTTCACATCTCTGTCCTTCAGATCAGCAAAAGTGCCATGTAAGTTGGCTCTTAATGGCTATTTGGTTGGCTCTAAGCATTTAATATTTGCATGAGCAAGGTATATGATTGGAAGCGAGTTGCATGCATACTTTTTTTCTTGACCTATGTGTTATGGCCGGGCTGTAGAATATAAGAGCCCGCTTCACTCTCTCTCCTCTCTTCTCACTCCTCCAAGTAGGATTTTAATGACATGACAAGTCTTCTAGCCTGCTGACTAGGCCTTATTATTAGACTTGCTCTTAGGCCCTATATAAATGGAAGGAGGGAGTACTATGAGCACTGCATACTCTACTACAGATGTTGTTAGTACTCCACTAGTACTATTGGACAGGGAGCTTACAAAAAGTTACTATTGGACTGGCTATACGTGGCGAAATCCTAGTAGGAAGAGCATGCGCGAGAACAAGCACATTCACGTGGTTGAAAACAAATTGGAAACCATCTCTGTTTGAATACAAATCTAGGAGTACGTACGAATCTAACAATATTGATTGGGCGTTGTTGAATGTTGATACTTTTTTCTATAAGTTTGTTCAAAGTAGAGATACTTTGACTACACATAAAACTTATATGTAAACTAGAAAGGATCGGAGGGAGTATATTTTACGTTCAAAAGCGAAATGAACATTGAATACCCTTTATATATGATTTGTGGATGCTATGATCACCGGTTCAAAATTTTGAATCCGCCTTAGGTATCACACATGCACCCACTCGTTTTCTCTCGATTTCATCTCGTGGTCCGGAGATCGATTGAATGAGGACTAGGGTGGGTACAATACGTTCGTTTCGCTTATGAACGTACAATATACTCCCTCCGATCCCCATAGACCCCCCTGCGGGTCATTTCTATCATTCTATCATAGAAACAGACCAAACCTTTATCTCCTTGCACGACACACAATTGATCTCTCAAACATCAATCGATCTCGTCAAGATGTGTCGAGGCATGAACCGAATGGGATGTCAAAACTAAGATGGGAAGCGACACGTAGTGGAGGCAAAGTGAAACTTTAAGCGAACCGTTTGTTTGTATGCATGTCGTACAAATTACAACCTTGGAAATACAAGCGAATGATACTCGGCGGAATGTTCAACTGACGCATGCGGGAGGATGGACTCGACCGGAGGGCGGCATGATCTATGGAGAAGAGGGTTGGAGAGGAATGAGAAATAATCAACGCCACATGATTATACTTGAACGACTCAAATAAACAATAAGTTGTCTCGTTTTCTCTTCTGTCCTGGTCACGGAGTAAGATACTCCCTTTGTTTTTATTTACTCTGCATATTAGGTTTGGCTGAAGTGAAACTTGATAAAATTTGACCAAGTTTATAGAAAACTAGCAAGATGCCCGTGCCTTGCACGGAACATTAGGATCTTGTGGGAGAAAAGGATGAACGAGGGAAGGCCTTATGTGCAAATGTGGAGAGGAGTGCGGGTAAATTGTCATAGTTTCCATCCTATCCGTTAGATATAGATCGGACGGCCTACATTGTAGGATGGCAGGCACACCATCATCACCAACTCTGCTTTTTATGTACACTAGGAAGATGCCCCTGCCTTGCACGGAACATCAAGATGCATTTGTATGAGTAGTTTATCTTGTGGGAGAAAAGGATGAATGAGGGAAGGCCTTATTTGCAAATGTGGAGAGGGGTGTGGGTATCTTTTTGCAAAATTGCCATAGTTTCCTTAGTATCCGTCAGATATAAATCGGACGGACTCTTGTAAAAAACAGAGTTGGTGATGATGGTGCCTGCCATCTTGCAATATAGGCCGTCCGATTTATATCTGACGGATAGGAAGGAAAGTATGGCAATTTTGCAAAAAGGTACCCACACACCTCTCCACAATTGCAAATAAGGCCTTCCCTCGTTCATCCTTTTCTCTCACAAGATAAACTAGTCATACAAATGCATCCTGATGTTACGTGCAACCCACGGGCATCTTGCTAGTAAGAGTAGAAATATGAACATTTACAATAGCAAATATATATGATGTGAAAGTATATTCAATAATGAATCTAATGGTATTGATTTGTTACTGTATATGTTATTATTTCTGTCTATGAACTTTGTCAAAGTTTACAAAGTTTGACTTTGAGCAAAGCTAAAATGCGGAGTAAATAAAAACAGAGGGAGTTCGCAGGGACTAGTATAGTTACTATTGTCGGAACATGGTAAGTTCGACACCTAAATGCGGGCACGGACCGGGCACACCTCAATTATTCTTTCAAACAGTCAGACACCTACATTTAGCACACCATCCAGCTACTTAATCAAGTGTTACGCTTCACTACTTGAATAGGAAAAGGGTGGCACCGTACCCAAGACCACCACACTTGGGCCTAGGGTAACAACTTGGTACTATACCATATTTGAACCAGGGCACAAAAACCACATGTTCTTTGCCTAATGCGCAACACGGAGCACCGATGCTCGAATATGGCTGGGAAAACAGGGAAACCGACATGTGGGGCACACCTGTGGGGACAACGTGGCGCAGACTAGTCCAATGGAGGAGCTGGCCCACGACCTCCTCACCACAGGCAACCGTTCATGTGGGTCGTGGGGGCCAGCACCGTGGCGCAGCTCCAGCACCGCCTCTGGACAGGGCGGCCGCGGTGAGCGACACACTCATCGTCGCTGGACACGGTCGGTTTCAGTGTGCCGAGGGTGGCGTTAGTGCTATGGCACGACCAAGAGATCAACATGGTTGCCTGGCGCCTGCCTGGTCTTGATCGTCATGGCTCATGTCACGAGAGCCTCGACAGGTTTGCCCTATCTTGATTTCTCCGCTCCTCGCGAGGCAGCCCGGTGAGGCCGCTCCTGAGGAGGTCTTGCATCGTCCCCCTCGCGAGGGTCTTGAATGCCTCGTTGATGAAGATGGGCCATACAGGCCTGCAGCACAGCCACGCAGTGGGCCGTAGGCAGGCAAGTCTGGGGACCCCCGTTCCCGGAACGCCCACAGTAGCCCCCGGGCCCAAGGCGCGCTCAGGCTTGGCTTCGAGGCGAAGCCAAAGGTCAAGCACGGAGCATCGCGGGCCCCAAAAGCCTGCGGCCTTGGTTGACGCGTGGCGGTTGATTGGACGTGGGCGTCTCCGCTCCCCCACGCTGCCTTGAAATGTACCTGGCTATGCAGCCCCCGCAACCTACACAGTTATTCTTCCATCGCCCGCGCCTTGCTTCCCCAATCTTGCTGCTTTCTCGAGACCCTGCTCCTCCTCTCCAATCTGACCTTCCCCCTGCCCGCTTCATCGCCATGGCGCCGAAACAAGCAGACAAGGGGAAGAAACCCCTTTCTTCGCCAAGTTCGCCTCCGGCCGTCGAGCCTGCGGTCGGCCGATCCTTGGTGCTCAACGACGAGGCCATGGACAAGGTGCGTCTAATGCTCGCTTCCAGCTTCAATGAGTGGGGGGAGATGGTGGCTTGGCCTGCGTCCCGCACTCCCATTGCCCGAACAGCCACCGAGGTCCCAATCTTCATCAATGCCCTTTGGGCTGGCCTGATTCCTCCTTTCTCCGCCTTCTTCAATGCAGTGCTTGAGCATTACCAGGTCCATATGCTGCATCTCGACCCTCAATCCCTGACTCTCCTTGCCGTCTTTGCCTTTGTGTGTGAGGCTATGGCGGGCGTCGCTCCTTCTGTGGCCCTCTTCCGCCATTTCTTCTCATTGCATCTGACCGACCCCCGGCAAAGCTCAGGGCGCGTGAGCTTCCAGGCCATGGCCTTGACGGCAGGCGCGGGGATCGACTTCGAGCTTCCTCCATCCACGAGCGAGTTCGGACACGGTGGGTGTTTGTCGACGCCGGTGTGCTCAGCCCCTGCTCCACGCCCCGTCAGCGCCTGCCGTCTCCCACTCCGGCTGGGGCCACGAGAAGCTCACGAGCCCCCGCCTTGTCCCCGTCTGGCTCAGGCTAAGGAGGCTAAAGGATTGCGGCGTGACCGCGCCTATGGTGGTGAAGGAGTTCATCAAGCGTCGTGTTGCTCCCCTTCAGCACCATTCTCACCCGATGTGGACCTTGCTCAGCAGTCAGGACCACATGAAGTTTCAGGAGTCCGGGCTCCCCCTTGGGACGCAGCGAACGGTGCTCAAGGTCCTGACAGGTGTCCCTTCGCCGGACGACTTGCCTGGGAAGAACTGCCTACTGTACCGCTGCAAGAACAAGGCTGAATTTGCAGGGAGCATGCCTCCTTTTGATGAGTGGGGATTGCGTTCGGACGGCCTGGTCGGGTCCCGCGAGAACCCTGTTAGCGTGGTTCTCTTCCTCGTCGCCAGCGCCGAGCTCGTCCCGAGTGTGGATGCAGGGGGACGAGCAGCGCGAGAGGCTGGTGGCACGAGTGCTGATGTGCGGACGCCGCCTGATGCTCCTGGGGCGTCGTCCTCGGGAACCCATAATCCTGGGACGTTGGACGCTGAGACGATGTAGCCCGCGGCTCCCGAGGTCGAGACTCCGAAGGCCTCGAGAGGTCGCGGTGAGGCAGCGCCCGACTGTTCTCCGCAGCCAAGCGCCCCTGAAATTGTTCTCCCGAGCACTTCTCCGGCTGTGCCCCAAACTGGCCGCCACGTTCAGTGCTTCGGTCGGCTTTGTGTGGACTTCGAGGAGCTCCGCAAGAGGAAAGGGTCTCCGAGCGGCTGCGGTATCTTCGGGCCGTTGAAGCGACGAAAGTACCATGCCGTTGATGAGTAAGTACTGCACCTTGTGGTTTCTTGATTGTTGTTTTCCTTCCTGACACTGGCTCTTCAGGACCCCTTCTGCCAGGGCCGTTGAGTCCCTCGAGAAGCAATCCCCGCCTTCCTCGGCACCCCCGTCGGCCTTGAGTACCCTGAGCCTGCATGCCATGCCCGGAGCTGGGCCAGCCAAGGGGGTGCGCTCGCCTTGACGGCGCCTTGAATCCGCGGCTTCTTTGCCCTTCCTTCACGGTCTGGCTTGGAGCTTGGCGGGCATTCCCCGGACTCCTCCTGTGGTTATGGACGGCAGCTGGTTGGCTTCGGCCTTCAGCTTCTCTTCAAGCAGCGGGCCGTGACTGGCCGGGGCCCCTCATGAGGTCGGGCCGGCACCTGGAGCGGCACCAGCCCCCAGCCCCCTGCTGAGAGGGGGTGCGCCGCTTCACGTCCCGCCGATAGCCGCTGTGGCGGAGGACGAGGAGGGGCGCACGCTGGAGTTCGAGCGCGGGCGGAGCGTAGTTCGCCATGAGCTCTTCCAGGGGGCCATGGGACGACTCGGTGAAGAACTCGCGGGTGTCGACTCGCGTCTTGAGGCTGAAGGTCTCCGGCTGGTGGAGGAACGGCGTAAGCTGAGGGTGGCCATCAACCTTGGCCGCTACCAGCGTGATCTTGACAATGCGAAGGCCGAGGCGTCCCTCAAGGTTTCCCATGAGGCTTGCTCCTGAGCCTTGGAGGAGGCTCGTGAGGCTGACCGCTGTCGCGAGGCTGCGGAGAAGCACGCGTGGGAGCTCCAAGCCTGGATTACGTCCGTCGAGCATCAGGTGGAGGCGCAGAGTCGTCCTTTCATCGCTGAGGGGGACGTCCGCCGAGGAAGAGGACGTCCGGAAGCGCGAGGAGGCGCTGGCTCTGGAAGCCATGGAGCGCAGCCTCGAGCTCGAGCAACTGGAGACGAGGGAGCGTCAAGTTGCTCAAGCGGAAGATGCCGTCAGGGCTCACGAGGCCAAGGTCCAAGAGGAAGTCGACCGCCGGGTGGCCGAGGTTCGCCCGGATCTTGAAGGTCGGTACGACCTAAAGCTGAAGCTTGCAGGAACTGATGTAGCGGGCAGGACCGCCGCTCTCAGGCACAGTTTAAACGAGGCGGAGAGGCGTGGGGAGGCCACGGATACGGCCCTGGTCACGGCGCAGGCGGACTTGGCCTCCACCCGCGCCGAGCTGCTCTCGCTTCAGAAACGGGTTGATGACGCCGAGGCCGTCGCGCGGCAAAACAGGGAGGAAGTGCTTCAATGGCGATGCTGGAGCGCGAACATGCCCCCATGCTTCAGGACCTTTGGAACAGGGCTAATACTGCCCTGGGCTTCATCTGCGACGAGAATGCACCGCACCCCCACTCGAATGACTACACCAGTCATATGATCTTCTTCACCAACATGGTGACGCGCCTGGAAGCCCGGTCTGACAGGGCTCGCCAGCTTGTGGAAGAGAGAAGTTGGGGCCTACTCGGGCGCGCGTTCTCCCGTGTCTTCACCATCTCCGGAACACCTTCCCCGACTTCGACTTCGACTTCGACGCCGCCATTGCCGCCGTACCGCAGGCCATCCGGGGCGACCTGGCGCAGTGGGTGGAGGACAACGTGTATGCGCTGGTCAGAGCCTTCGCTTCTGACAACGATGCGGTGGTGGTCGTCGCGGACGAAGGCGACGTGGTTGACGACGGCGACGGAGGCCTCGCCGAAGGCGGCGACGGTGCCGGCGAAGACGACGACGCGAGTGACGCGTCCGAGGGCGATGTAGCGAGCGACATATCTGGCTGATCTCATGTTCTCCTGTCGTTTTATCCTGTATGCAAAAACTTGGGCATGGTCCCTAGAATTGTCAGAGCATTTTGAGAGGGGAGTCCCTCATGTAAACAAATCGCATTTTTTACTCTTTTATGCCTAGCTGAGTAGGCGCCTTCGTGGATCCCTGAGCCTGGCGGCAAGTTTCGCTGCTGCGGCTTACCTTAGCCGGGGTGGCCCCCTAGGGGCTGCAAGGTCGAGAGTTGCTGTGGAGCTCCTGAAGGGTCGGCTGATCCGCCCGAGCGGGCCTTGCGAGGATCTAGCGCCAACCGTCGCGCCTGGTGCGCATGCCACGCCCGGCCCCGCTCGCGAGGGGCCCGCGAGGGGGAGGCAGCGAGCGCGAGCTCCAGAACAAGGTGAGAACCAGATGGCAAGAAATTGCTTGAACGAGAAAAAGCACCCCCCCCCCCCCCGCGCGCATCGATAAAAGCTCAGCTTCAACTTAAATCCAAATCCAAAAGGCAAGGTTACAGAAAAGAGATCCAAAGCAAATGGCCGTGTCCGGCGCCTAGTCTAGTCTTCTTGTCTTCAAGTCTTCTCACCAACGCAAAGCTAAGTGCTGCCACTAGGCATGGGAGGGAGCCCCCAAGGCTCGAGGGAGGCTCTCCGGAGACTCCGTGGCGTGTACAGCCCCACTCATTATTACGTGAGAGTGTCACGGGCGGCGATCTTCACAGGCACTGGGCCTTCTTCACATGTACCGGCCTTACTTCATATCGCCATACGAGGGCCCTGCCTTGCGCCGCCCTCGACCGCTTTTGAACCGACCGGCAACCTGGACAGCACAAAGGAGGGAAAGGGGACGCCAGCGGCGCCCTCGGCGACCACGGGTCCTCTGCCGGGGGAAGGCTCGCCGGCACCTCCCCAGAAGAGGGCCTACCTCCGGGTGACGCCTGGCTTCGCGTGCTGTGGGGAGGGGACTTGCTCCTGGCTCCCTCCGTGCAGCCCCCAGCGTGCTTCCCCTGACGGAAGGGGGGCCGCTGCGCCCGGGTCGACGGCCGACGTTGTGACCTGATTCACTTGCAGCCCAGGGTTAGCGTAAGCTTTCTCTTGAGGGATTAGTGGTACCCTGTATCTGTTGTCGATGGCGCGGTTGTCTGGGCTCTCCGGCGGCTCCTGGAAGGCTTCAGCTCCTAGTGCCTCCTCCTCCCAACCTGGCCCGAGAAACGAGCCAGGGTCGTCCTCCGGCGTGTACTCCTGGTCCATCATGCGGGGCACATTAGCCTTCGGGGCTGTCACCCCAAACACCTCGCCGTGGTGCCCCACACTCCACGTCGCGTGGCCCAGCGCGGCGTCCTGAGGATGATAGCGCGACGCCTCGCCAGGGCCATGGGGGGCAACACTCGTGCCCATGCTCTTCGGAGGCGGCGTGGAGGCAACGGGGCCCCCGGCGCTGCCTGTCGTCCTGGTGTTGACGAAGCCCCCAGGCGCTCCTGAAGGCGCGTGGTCGCGGCGAGGCCCGCCGCGGGATCCCGTAGTAGCCTGAGAAGGAAGCAGATAGCAGAAAGGCTGCACCCCCAATGCCGCCGCATCCAGCAGCTCAGCGACGCGTTCCAGCAGTGGATCCCGGCTGCTCTCCATCAGTCGGCACCACATCAACTCCCGCGCCACCGTGAGCGTGGCCCGCATGTTCGCCTGCTCCCGCCGTGTGTGTGGCGCCGTCGCTGCGGCGTGGCTTGCAGCCCTTGCAGCGGCTCGTGCTTGTCGTGGAGTGAGGGTGGACGACGACCCGCCACGTCACCCGCGCCCTGCGGCGTTAGGCGGCGCTCGGGCCGCGTGGAGCACGGGGTTGAGGTCTTCATGGGCAGGTGGCGCCGCCCGGGCCGGCCAGGCTGCCCAGCGATCGGCATCGTCCCTCGGGTCGCCGGACATCGGGGCTGAGGAGCGTCGGTGAGTCGATTGGCAGAGAAGAAGCTCCGGCGCACCCCTACCTGGCGCGCCAAATGTCGGATCACGGGTTCCGCCAAAACCCTTAAGGTTTGAACACTGGGGTGCACGCGAAGATTTCCTCCCTACCGATCTACGCCCTAGCTCGATAAGATCTCGCGGACGAACTCGACGAACTCACAAGACAAAGACACAAGATATATACTAGTTCGGGCCACCGTTGTGGTGTAATACCCTTCTCCAGTGTGGTGGTGGTGGATTGCCTCTTGGGCTGATGAACAACAGTACAAGGGGAAGAACAGCCTCCTGAGGTTGAGGTGTTCTTGTGCTCGGTGTGTGGCTAAGGATTGGCTCAAGGTCCAATGCCTCTACTGTGGTGGCTAGTTCTACTTATATAGGCCCTGGTCCTCTCCCCAAATATTGAGCGGGAAGGGACCAACACCGGCGGCCAATTTGAAAGGGGACGGCTAGTACAGCTTATCCTGACAAAAGTGGTCTTCGCCTGCAAAAGGCTCAGGTGATGACGTCGTCTTGGGCTCCACGATGACCTCCGTCCTGCCGTCCTGCTGGTCTTAGTCTCGTTGCACCGATATGGAAACCTTTGCTTGATGCCTCGCTACTCCGCTCCTGCGCCTGCCTCCTTAGCACCAAAGAGGAAACAAGGACGCTGCGCGCGCTGGCGCCCGCCTGGTCTTGATCGTCATGGCTCACGTCACGAGAGCCTCGCGAGGTTTGCCATGCCTTGATTTCTCCGCTCCTCGCGAAGCAGCCTGGTGAGGCCGCTCGTGAGGATGTCTTGCGTCATCCCCCTCGCGAGGCATGGCCCCTCGTGAGGGTCTCGAATGCCTCGTTGATGAAGATGGGCCGTACAGGCCTGCAGCACAGCCACGCCGTGGGCCGCATGCTGGCAAGTCTGGGGACCCCCGTTCCCAGAACGCCGACAGCACCCGTAAGATTTGGAGAACGAGAGCTAAAAGCTTGAATGAATAATTATGAGATTATGGGATTCGGAGAATCAAACTGAAAAGACTCCTGAATTGCTCCGGATGGGTGAAAAGAATTCTCACAATCGAAAACAATTATGAGGATGGCATGAAGCTAGAACCATGAATTTTCATGAGAATGGACCAGCATTTTAGGAGAAATCTCTTGCTCGGTCTTCAAAAACTGAGAATAACGACGAGAAACACCACCATGAATTGTTGAGGCACTTCGGAACAATAAAGAATAGAAATGTTGAACCAACGATGAAAAGAGTTTGAAAGCGACCTTGGAGAAGGCATATGACTGATGAAAATTCATTCTTATGTCAAACTTCGAAAAGAATTTGGGAATGGCTACGGGAAAATTAGAAGAGTCAGGTATGATCCTGGGAAAAGACCTGTGGGTTAGGGCCCACTCAAAAGATACACCGTTGAACAATTTTAAAAGAGAGATTGCGCCAGTTGAATTAAATGGCTTGAATGAGATAACAACCCCGAAAGAGCTTGAACGGATTGATAATGGAGACCCAAATCTTCTGAGATATCTTCGGCACTTCGGATATGAATAGAGAAAGGTGAGCAATTAAGAGGTGCACTGGCATGGGAAAATATTTGAAACAAGGAAAGGGATACGATCAACACCGAAAATTTGAATTGAATCCACCGGAGAAGAAAAGAATGATGAATGATGAACTTGAAGTTCCGTTAGTATCTTCTTGAGAACCACCGGATAAGAACATTGACGATAAAGAATGGAGATTTCCCATCAATAAAAGGCTACTTGGTTAAGAAATCTAAGTCCTCCAAGAAAAGGGTGGGAGGGCAGGAAAACAAAGACGACTTGGGACGGATGAAACAAACACCGTTGAGAAAACATAGAATTGATCTAGCAAATATTGAAAGGATATGATTAACTTGAAGAGAAGCACACCGGTTGGAAAGAATTGAAAAGACAACCTTGATGATCAAGAAGGATTAGCATCCACATAGAAATATGAGAACACCGTTTAGGGAAGGTATGGAATCAACACTTGAGATCGAAGCAACTCGAATACCACAACAAAAATAAAACAAAGGATTTGGCTCGCAGAATAAGCCGGAACAAATACATATGATATAGATTTACCCAATCCCATATCCTGCATTTATCGGAAAGATATTCTAGGAGCTACTTGAATTCCCACATATAAACTCCCGAAAATTTCTGGTTATGCAATCTGGTGTTGGGGATACAGGGGAAGCAATATATCTCACCCAAACTAACAATCCCTACATCCAGCTGTATCCATCCGTCAACACATAACCAAGAAAACTTCGGAAATCGTGTACCTCAACCTTCTAAATGCATCCGTTATACGAGCTATGGCAATACACCCGAACTCCCGCCCCAGTACTAGGTGGCGTCGAGGTTATCTCACCAACAACTCCATAAAAGAGATTTTCGATGTTGGCAAAACTCAGGTATTCCAGAACTGCAACGATAAAATTGTGATGACAACACCTCAGAGCTCAACTTGCCGGGACACTGCCACAACCCCTAAATGTCAGGAGGCACCAAGAACAATGTTCTCGTCACAAAAATATTGGAACGATCCCAAGATACCAGCGTGATCCTAAATTTTTTTAGTGAAATTTGAGGAGAGGAAAGACAAAACATCTATGTCAGGAGGCCTCACCAGAGCGATGAAGGGACTGAGGAGTAAAAAGAATCCTACTCTCCGATATATATAATCCTAAGACTCAAACATTTTTGTTCTAGACTCAACAACGTCAGCGATCCGATCAAGCAGGGGGCTCCTTAGTCGGGGATGTCTCTGATTAGCAACTTGTAACACCCACGATGCGGCTATATCTCCCACGTGTCGAGGCACAACTTAGAGGCATAACCGCATGGTGGTTTTGTCGCAAGAAGGGTCATTTTCACACAATCCCATGTAATGAACAAGAATGGTATAAAGAGTTGGCTTACAATCGCCACTTCACACAATACACTAATTAAACATACATCATTCATAGTACACACATAGTCCGACTACGGACGATTACAAATGAAAAGGAAGACAACCCCAAATGCTAGATCCCCGATCGTCCCAACTGGGCTCCACTACTGATCATCAGGAAACTAAACATAGTGACGACCAAGGTCCTCGTCGAACTCCCACTTGAGCTCGGTTGCGTCACCTGCACTGGTATCATCGGCACCTGCAACTGTTTTGGTAGTATTTGTGAGTCACGGGGACTCAGCAATCTCAAAACCCATGAGATCAAGACTATTAAAGCTTATGGGTAGGATGGGGTAATGCGGTTGAGTTGCAGCAAGCACTAAGCAAATATGGTGGCTAACATACGCAAATAAGAGCGAGAAGAGAAGCAACGCAACGGTCGAGAAGCTAGAAGTGATCAACAAGTGATCCTGAAACTACTTACGTTCATTCATAACCCAAGACGTGTTCACTTCCCGGACTCCACCAAAAAGAGACCATCACGGCTACACACGCGGTTGATGCATTTTAATTAAGTCAATTGTCAAGTTCTCTACAACCAGACATTAACAAATTCCCATCTGCCACATAACCGCGGGCACGATTTTCAAAAGTTTATACCCTGCAGGGGTGTCCCAACTTAGCCCATCACAAGCTCTCACGATCAACGAAGGATATTCCTTCCCTCGGAAAGACCCGATTAGTCTCGGAATCCTGGTTACAAGACATTTCAACAATGGTGAACAAGACCAGCAAGACCACCCGACTGTGCCGACAAATCTGGATAGGAGCTACACATATCTCGTTCTCAGGGCACACCGGATGTCACAGCCTGATTTTTTGGCCCTTTCTTTTTCATTTGATTTTCTGAGGTTTTTGCTTGAGTTTTCTTTTTCCGTGGCTTTGTCGTCTGGAAACTGCAGAAGATGACCTCTTATTTGCCTCCGGAGTGGCTTGTCAACCTCAAATCCTTACCTAGATCATATCATTTCCATCCTAGCCCAATCCCAATATTCTTTTTATTGGGAATATTCCTTTTCTATTAAAGGAATCATCCTTTTTGCCCTAGGTTGTGAAGCAACCTATATTTCCATCACTCCTAAAATTCCCAGATAATTCTCATAAATTGTTTGGGTCATATCTTCCTCAAATATGGCAAAACATTTCATTTTCCATGTTTATCATCATGCTCAAATAATTCATTTCCTATTCTTCCCTAAATGGCACATTGTGAAGCAAGTGCTATTTTCCTTTGCCCTATTGACCTCAAACTCCTTGGACACCTTTTCCTGTCCATATCATTGCCACATGCCAAAATGGAACCTCATTTGCCTAGTAGTCATTTAATTATGATTTTCCAAAGTTTCTTTCCAGAAAAAGAAACTTTGTGAAGGAGGTACAAGCTAGGAATATCCAAATGAGTTGCACTTTTGCATGGTCCTTCATATCATCAAATCATAGCCCTCCACCAAAGTTGAGCTCATTTAATGCCTCCATATGAGCACAACTTCAAATCTTTGATTCTGTCCAAAATTTCAGTTTGTGAAGCAAGTATATTTTATCTTGCTTCATTATGGCTGTAAATTTTTCTAGGTCTTCTCCTATCCATATAAACACCCTCCACCAAGTTGTGGCTCAATACATTTAGCCACTTTCCCTCAGGAATTTTCTCCAGTTTCTGTCCAGAGAGGACCATTATGTAGGGAGTACCACTTTGGCTTTTCCAAATGGTATGAAATTTATATGGCACTCTCATACGCCCAAATCATCTAGCCTTGCCCAATTTAAGCTCAAGTGGCTTCATCATTTGAGTGCTTTTTCCTGATCAAGTTTCTGGACCAGATTATGCAGTTGCAAAGCAACTATATTAATTCTTGGTCCAAATTACCTCCAAATCTCCAGGATCATAGTTCTTCCGTAGCTTATGACACCAGACAACCCATTTGGCTCCAAGCCCTTCCCTGTTGATCAGCAGTGCTCGTCCAAATTTGATACAGCAACCTTCTCGAGCTTGTTCCCCTCTGCTCCCTACACTTCTGCGTGATCTGTCACCTCCCTCAGCCTCTAGTATGCAAGGACTAATCACTAGACAACTAAGGGCAGCCCTTGGCCTCTTCTCCTTGCCAACTCACGCGGTGACCACCGCCCTGGCATGCCATGGACGCGAGCTGAGCGACGTTTTGCTCGGGCCCCTCCTCGGTTCGTCGTGCTCGCGCGCCTCCTCGTGTCCAATAGCTAGCACGCTTCGTCGCCGTCCCCCTGGACCTCTCTCCCCCTCCCAAGCCTCCTCGCTGCCGCTCGTCGCCGTGCACCCACGGACGCGCTGTAGCCGACCGGCTCTGTTTGCACCGTGGCGGTTTCCTCCTCTTGTCCCCAAGCCCCTCTTGTCTCCGTGACCCTCGTCCACTTCCCCCTCGTCGCCGTTCGAGCTTGGCCGCAAACACACGCGTCCGCGGCGACGGACACGCGTCCGCGGTGGCACCGGAGCTCGAACCGCCTTGCCACGGCTATTTAAGCCAACCCCGACCCCTCCCGAGCACACCAGCCTCCCCAACGCACTCCTCTAGGCCCTCCCCACCTCTAGCCCAAGCTCGAGGTGCTCTATGTCTCCCCCATGGCCGCCGTGTCCGCCACGGCCTCGCTCCTAAATTAGCTTGAAGCCGGCCCCCTCCCTCCCTCATTCCTTCACCAGGGGAGTCCCCTCGACCCCCTGATCCTCCCCACCTACTTGCCCCTCGCCGGAGTGCCCCGCAGCCCCATAACCCAACTCCACCCGAAGCCCTCCTCCGCCGCGTCTGGTGTCCTGCTCCTCCCCAACCTCCTCGGCGTCCGTGCCCTACGGGGATGGGTTCGCCTCAGTCTCCTCTACGCGTGGGTGGTCTGAGCGCTCCGAACGGTGGCCGGAGCCGGCCGGACAGGCACCGGCGCCACGGTCCTCCCTCTACCTCCGGCGGGCGCCGTTGGGAAGGAGATGAGGAAGACGACGCCCACGACCCTGGCCGCCAGCTGGCCGCGGGCCCTGCACCTCAGTGAGCCAGCCGCCGGCCCCCGCGTTGACCCCGCCAAGCTGACATGGATAAGTGACGGGCCCCACCCGCGGGACCCGCACGTCAGCGACTCTAGGCCCGGTCCCGCCTCTGCTGACTGGGTTAAGTGGAGGCGTATTCTGTAGAAGACGTCTCCCCCATAGGAAAGCGTATTTCCCTCTGTTTCTTCCCAGAATACGTTTTCTTAGTTAGAAATCATATTTCTAATTTTGCGCCTCTGCCTTATCCACTCAGGGACCTATTTTTGGTGATATTCTTGCAGAATGGTCCCTGAACTTCAACCCTTCACATCTTTTCAACCGTAACTCCAAACGAGGTGATACCAACCCCCACGTCTTCGTCTCTTCGAGCCCAAACTTCTGCTACCATTTTCACCTTGTTTAAACATTCTAAAAATGACCATTTTTCCCTTGCCCCTCATCAGCCCCCTCCGAGAGAGAACGTTTTCCGGCAAATCTTTCCGCGACTTCACCGCACTTCTTCCCAGCGCCTTTTTCATCCCCAGGCAAGCCACAACCACCATTTGCTTGATAGCCATGCAGAAGCATTGGTTTTCAACTTGAATCTTTAAATAACTGCATGTTCGTTTTGCTACTGTTGTCGGTATTTCAGTTATGCTTATGGATCGGTGTTTACCGTCATGCTATGTTTTCTTGCACTCTGTTATTTTCTTCTTCATGCTAGTATTACTTTAATATTGGCAATGTTTGGTAGTAGGACATGTTGGTGATGGTCTTTGGTGCATGACTGTCGTCTGTTCCGAGTACCGCCGTTATGCATGTTTCTTTGCATCCAGTTGATTAAATACTTGCATGGTAGTTTTATCGTTATGTTATTGCATGGTATCTATTGTTGATGCTAGTGTCATGTTATGCTATGAGTAGTGTTATAGTTGTGATATTCATGCTCGTCATTATGCCATGCTCAGTTGGATATGATTTATTGTTGATATGGTTAATGGTTATGTTGCATCACCATGCTTATGTTGATATCATGTTCATGCGTTGTAGTTGCATCATGTTATTCTTATCATGGCTCAGCATATTGCATTCAAATTTAACCGGATTAAATTGAACTTGAACAACTGTTGGCTGAGTCATGGTGCCACCATATCGATCTGACCAGTGCAACCACACTTACCCTATGGGGGGGTCCTAACTGGGTCTATTGTCATGCCTCTCACCGGTGCCTCCCGCGAGGGAAGGTTATGCGCGGGCGCTACCTTGGACAGGTAGGACGGCATAAGCCTTGTGTGCCCGTTGTTGAGTATGGATCCTTGTCCCCGTTTGGGACCGTTTTGCCACGACGGTGGCCATTGGTGCCTTTGGTAGGCACGGGGCCACCCAGGACTTAGCCCAAAGGGGAGTTGGTCGGAGTGGCCGGGGGATGGCATGGCAGTAGGACGGTTTTGTCGGAACGCTTTGGTCCACCCGAATGGGAGTGCGAGGCCAAGGTTCCGTGGTGTGGGTACAGTGTGCTAACCTCTGCAGAGTGTGTGTTTTAAATCTACCGATAGCCGCGCCCGCGGATTTGGGCCCAGTTCGTGTCGGTCACACTGTGGGTCAACAGTAATAATTACGATTTGATTAATAACAACCCCGGTTCGATGATGAAAGAAGTTGGTTGATATTTATGTGATTCTGAGAGGATCACTGTGATATCGTGAATACCGACTTGTTGGATATTTGTGATGTTATGCAAGAGTCAAGGGTAAAGGTCAAGCTCCTTGTGGTCATAAATGATTACTACGGTACTGTTAATACCAAGCTTGATTGGATCCCGAGATGATTGTGTGATATCCGTGATGGTAAGTGATACAGGTGAGGGTTACGAGGTAACCCGAACCGAGTAAGTTGGTGCATGATAGTTTCATCATGTTGCATCCTACTATCATCATGTTCATATGTTTATGCCATGCTCGTATTGTTCTAGTTGTATCATCTTGTTCATGCTATGATTAATCTGATAGTATCATGTTAATCCTTGTTAACCTGTAATTGCCATGCTATTGTTTGTCTTGATTGGTTTGGTTACCGTGAGCTTGCAAGTACATTCAATGTACTGACCTGGCATGTCATGCCAGTTTGCAGGTCATGCCAGATATGATTGCTTGTTTGTCGTGGATCCCTTGTTTGGGCGCTAGGATAAGCGTTCCAGCCAGAGTCCCTGCGGAGTGGAGTTCACCACTGTCGTCGCTGTTCTGCTGCCAGTAGTCATTCCGCTGCGTCGTGTTGTTCTGCTGCTTGCATAGAGCAACCGTGGCAGGCGTAGCATCGCCGTGCCGATGGAATCCCCTTGTGCCCCAATAGATTGCAATAAAGAGCTGATTTGTTCTATGCTAAGCAGTGCCGTATTCTGGAAGACTTCTCCTCGATCTCTGGGCTGGAATACGGGGCGTTCGGGTTTCTCTGAGCCGGGTTGCCACAGGCTTGGTATCAGAGTAGGTCTGGCTGTAGCATGCCCTAGCCCACGCGAACGTTAGAATGCGGTAGTATATAGTCTGGGTGGTTTGTTGCACTTGATTGTTGCATTTGTTTGTTGCATAGCATGCATATAGATTATTATCTTATCGCTAACGGTTAATCTTGTGAGTGTAGGTGGTATCAATTTCGATCCACACCTGCACCCTCCTTCTTAGCATGCCTGCTCTTTGGTGTTCGGCGTTATCTCTGTCCCAGCAGAGTGACACCATTTGCAGGAGTTATGCTCAGGTATCGCATCAATATCTTTCCATCACCCACCCATATTATTTCGGTGATAGACTTGTCTCAATCCTGAATCGTGCCATCCATCTCGTCCCTTCGGCAACCCTTACTGATATTTGTTATTGAAAAAGGGCAATGCCATCAAGCCCTGCTTTTCCTCCACTATCTTGCCCTGTCATTCCATTCTTTGGACGGGTATGATTCCCTTCGTGCATTTGATGATGAGGTAGTCATGACCTCCGTGTCTCGCTACATGATCACCAAGTCCGTCCTCGCCTCCATATCCATCCAGTTGCAACTGGAGTTCATCCAGCGCTTGGTATAGCCTTGGTTGCACCAATTTCTTCCACACGCAGATTCACTTTCGTGCACACCGTCACAGCATAATAGACCGCAATACCGGGCACAGAAAAGAAGGCAGTTGCGAAGGCGAGCAAGGTATTTTTGAATTTCCTCAAATTGATTCATCAATGAAGTAGTTGAATTGAAGTAAATGTGCCTACGAAAGAAGAGTTTTCGATATGGATATGCGAACAGGAAGAAAGCAAGCATATATTACCATTGCATTGGCAACGAACACCATCAAACAAAGATAACGCGAGATTTGTGTGCTTAGGTATGCATGCATATTATTGTGTGAGTAGCAGTAATATGTGATGTTGCTTGATTTTATATTATTTGTATGCTTGTGTGTTTGTTTTGTTGTTCTCGTCGTTTCTTTTGCTTCTTTCTTTGGGCCTTCGGTGTGGCATTATTTTCCCCTCATTAAAGTTGCTCGTCAACCAACACCGGACCTAAAGAATCAACAAGGAATTCAAAGGTTTGGAAGCTCAGATACACGGATGACGTTATCAGCAGACTGTAGTGAAATTTGGAATATATCGTCTGAATGCAAGAGGAATCCTGGATGGACAGTCAGTATCAAGTTTGCCTCAGTGTGCACTCTTCATGACAGAAATGTTCAGATCAGCAAGAAGAAAAGCTATCTGCAAGACCAACAGTGCAATTTCAGTCAAAGGTATGGTTCAGATACAAGGTTTGATTCTTCTTGGAGGATGACTTTGAAACATGATATGCCTGGAAGAAAGCAGGGATGTGCCACATAATCAGAAAGGAGGATGGTCCAGCAATTCCTGTTTCAGCTCGAAGCCCAGTCTTCCTCACCAACATACTCTCGATGGTTTTCAGCATAAGCCATCCAATCGTCCTCAGTACGGCACTGGTGCAAGATAGTACATTGTGAATTGACAGCAGATGTCAGAATTAGATCCGCAACAGTTGATCAGAAGCAAGAATCAGTCAGAACACATGTCTGCCTCGGGAATCAGATTCTCAGATATATGTGAAGGAAGCCAGATATACACCTCAGTGTGACAAAGGACTATGAGGATTGATGACAACACTGAGCTTTGTACAAGTACTAGTGAACCTGGAAGATGATCTTGATGAGCCCTTGTCTCCTTTTCTTCAGTGCCGGCACCACGCCTGTGATCTGAGCTGTTTTTAGCTATCCGGGGTGGATGCCGATTTTTATTTCTCTCTTCAACGACTGTCATGAGTTCTGAGCTGCTTTTCGGCCGTCTCATACAGCTGTTGAGTTTCTTTTTGTGACAGTAGTCCTATAGCTGCTTTTGGCTATTTTAGGGAGCTGCCACTTTCCTCTTATCAACCCGTTCTCATGTTCTGAGCTGCTTTTCAGCCGTCCTAAGCCGTGGTTGAGTTATTTCAGTAATGTCCCAGATCTGAGTTGTACAGACCGTTCTGGTGGCTACTGATTTATTTGCCGATTTCTTGCAAGGGTTCGGATGATCATTTTCCTATGGTCAGAACTTGAGAAGTGTTGAACCCGCCATTTAATGGATTACCATGTCAGAAGATGCGGATAAGACTACAGCTGTCAGAATGTGCACCCGACAGAACATATGGTCACACGAAGAAGCAATACGACCCCGCTCCTTCACCCAAGGATCCAGGCAAGGAAAACAGTAATGATGGAGCCAGACTAATAATTGTTGCATGATTCACATGGTGCAGATACCCCGGACAGCCTGAGTCAGCATCGATCACCATAAATATTCACCTAAAGGGTCTGCTTGATTTTGGATGGTGAATAACAGTCTGGGAGCATGTACCCTCACTTATGTGAAGCCTCAACGGATAGCCTGTCATGGACAAAATTCTTTCACGAGATTCACAGTCAGTCAAGTCTGCGGATACTATCATATAAGGCCATACCCCTTATGCTGGCAACGATAGGCGACAATCAAATGTTTGGTATGAAGCTGAGATTCAAGATAGTGGGGCCAGTCAGGATGGGTCAGAAATTCCTGCGATAAGTCAGAATCTATCAGAAAAACGGCCGCAACTCACTGTTTGGAACCTGAAGGACCTGCATTTAATGGAGCAACCCAATGCAAGGAGTCAGAGCTTGGGTGTTCATCAAGACAAATCGGATCACCAATTCATGGACAGTTGTCAGTACAGACACAACCATTGGAAGTCACTCTCGGATTTGTGAGACAAGCAAATATTTCAGTCATGGTAATCTCAGCTAAGTCAGCAGATATGAACAGAATTGGAGCCAGTATAAGCAGAACATGTGAGTTAAGATCTGTCAGGATATGGATACAGTGAAGCAATCAACCCCAAACCCAGTCAGGTCAGTCAGATGAAGAATTTAATTGGAACAATCAACAAAGGAAAAAAGGATACCCGAGTTGGAGACAGTTTCCTTAAGGCAGTATATTCATACTTGTTCCCGGAGCAACCAAATCTCGAGGACAAGATTTCTTTAAGGGGGGAAGGTTTGTCACAGCCTGATTTTTTGGCCCTTTCTTTTTCATTTGATTTTCTGAGGTTTTTGCTTGAGTTTTCTTTTTCCGTGGCTTTGTGGTATGGAAACTGAAGAAGATGACCTCTTCTTTGCTTCCAGAGTGGCTTGTCAACCTCAAATCCTTCCCTAGATCATATCATTTCCATCCTAGCCCAATCCCAGTATTCTTTTTATTGGGAATATTCCTTTTCTATTAAAGGAATCATCCTTTTTGCCCTAGGTTGTGAAGCAACCTATATTTCCATCACTCCTAAAATTCCCAAATAATTCTCATAAATTGTTTGGGTCATATCTTCCTCAAATATGGCAAAACATTTCATTTGCCATGTTTATCATCATGCTCAAATAATTCATTTCCTATTCTTCCCTAAATGGCACATTGTGAAGCAAGTGCTATTTTCCTTTGCCCAATTGACCTCAAACTCCTTGGACACCTCTTCCTGTCCATATCATTGCCACATCACAAAATTCGACCTCATTTGCCTAGTAGTCATTTAATTATGATTTTCCAAAGTTTCTGTCTAGAAAGAAACTTTGTGAAGGAGGTACAAGCTAGGCATATCCAAATGCGTTGCACTTTTGCATGGTCCTTCATATCATCAAATCATAGACCTCCACCAAAGTTGAGCTCATTTAATGCCTTCATGTGAGCACAGCTTCAAATCTTTGATTCTGTCCAAAATTTTAGTTTGTGAAGCAAGTATATTTTATCTTGCTTCATTATGGCTGTAAATTTTTCTAGGTCTTCTCCTATCCATATAAACACCCTCCACCAACTTGTGGCTCAATCCATTTAGCCACTTTCCCTCAGGAATTTTCTCAAGTTTCTGTCCAGAGAGGACCATTATGAAGGGAGTACCACTTTGGCTTTTCCAAATGGTATGAAATTTATATGGCACTCTCATATGCCCAAATTATCTAGCCTTGCCCATTTTCAGCTCAAGTGGCTTCATCATTTGAGTGATTTTTCCTGATCAAGTTTCTGGACCAGATTATGCAGTTGCAAAGCAACTATATTAATTCTTGGTCCAAATCACCTCCAAATCTCCAGGATCATAGTTCTTCCGTAGCTTATGACACCAGACAACCCATTTGGCTCCAAGCCCTTCCCTGTTGATCAGCAGTGCTCGTCCAAATTTGATACAGCAACCTTCTCGAGCTTGCTCCCCTCTGCTGCCTACACTTCTACGTGATCCGTCACCTCTCTCGGCCTCTAGTATGCAAGGACTAATTACTAGAGATCTCAGGGCAGCCCTTGGCCTCTTCTCCTTGCCAGCTCACGCAGTGACCACCGCCCTGGCACGCCATGGACGCGAGCTGAGCGACGTTTTGCTCGGGCCCCTCCTCGGTTCGTCGTGCTCGCGCGCCTCATCGTGTCCAACAGCTAGCATGCGTCGTCGCCGTCCCCCTGGACCTCTCTCCCCCTCCCGAAGCCTCCTCGCTGGCGCTCGTCACCGTGCGCCCACGGACGCGCTGTAGCCGACCGGCTCTGTTTGCGGTGTGGCGGATTCCTCCTCTTGTCTCCGAGCCCCTCTCGTCTCCGTGACCCTCGTCCACTTCCCCCTTATCGCCGTTCGAGCTTGGCCACAAGCACACGCGTCTGCGGCACCGGACACGTGTCCGCGGTGGCACCCCAGCTCGAACCGCCTAGCCACGACTATTTAAGCCAGCCCCGACCCCTCCCGAGCACACCAGCCTCCCCAACGCACTCCTCTAGGCCCTCCCCACCTCTAGCCCGAGCTCGAGGAGCTCTCTATCTCACCCATGGCCGTCGTGTCCGCCTCAGCCTCCCTCCTAAATTAGCTCGACGCTGGCCCCCTCCCTCCCTCATTCATTCCTTCACCAGGGGAGTCCCCTCGACCCCCTGATCCTCCCGGCGTACTTGCCCCTCGCCGGAGTGCCCCCAACCCCATAACCCAACTCCACCCGAAGCCCTCTTCCGCCGCGTCTGGTGTCCTGCTCCTCCCCAGCCTCCTCGGCGTCCGTGCCCTACGAGGACGGGTTCGCCTCGGTCACCTCTACGGGTGGGTGGTCCGATCGCTCTGAACGGTGGCCCGAGCCGGCCGGACGGGCGCCGGCGCCACGCTCCTCCCTCTGCCTCCGTCGGGCGCCGTCGGGAAGGAGATGAGGAAGACGACGCCCACGACCCTGGCCGCCAGCTGGCCGCGGACCCCGCGCATCAGTGAGCCAGCCGCCGGCCCCGCGTTGACCTCGCCAAGCTGACATGGATAAGTGACGGGCCCCACCTGCGGGACCCGCACGTCAGCGACTCTAGGCCCGGTACCGCCTCTGCTGACTGGGTTAAGTGGAGGCGTATTCTGTTGAAGACGCCTCCCCCACACGAAAGCGTATTCCCCTCTGTTTCATCCCAGAATACGTTTTCGTAGTCAGTAAGTGTATTTCTAATTTTGGGCCTCTGCCTTATCCACTCAGGGACCTATTTGTGGTGATATTCTTGCAGAATGGTCCCTGAACTTCAACCCTTCACATCTTTTCAACCGTAACTCCAAACGAGGTGAAACCAATGCCCATGTCTTCGTCTCTTCGAGCCCGAACTTTTGCTACCATTTTCACCATGTTTAAACATTCTGAAAATGACCATTTTGCCCTTGCCCCTCATCAGCCCCCTCCGAGAGAGAACGTTTTCTGGCAAATCTTTCCGCGACTTCACCGCACTTCTCCCCGGAGCCTTTTTCATCCCTAGGCAAGCCACAACCACCGTTTGCATGATAGCCATGCAGAAGCATTGGTTTTCAACTTGAATCTTTAAATAATTGCATGTTCATTTTGCTACTCCTATCGGTATTTCGGTTGTGCTTATGGGTCGGTGTTTACCGTCATGCTTTGTTTTCTTGCACTCTATTATTTTGTTCTTCATGCTAGTATTAGTTTAATATTGGCAATGTTTGGTAGTAGTACATGTTGGTGATGGTCTTCAGTGCATGAGTATCATCTGTTCCGAGTACCGCCGTTATGCATGTTTCTTTGCATCCAGTTGATTAAATACTTGCATGGTAGTTTTATCGTTATGTTATTGCAAGGTATTTATTGTTGATGCTAGTGTCATGTTATTCTATGAGTAGTGTTATACTTGTGATATTCATGCTCGTCATTATGCCATGCTCAGCTGGATATGATTTGTTGTTGATATGGTTAATGGTTATGATGCATCACCATGCTTATGTTGATATCATGTTGATGCATTGTAGTTGCATCATGTTATTCTTATCATGGCTCAGCATATTGCATTCAAGTTTAACCGGATTAAATTGAACTTGAACAACTGTTGGTTGAGTCATGGTGCCACCATATCGAGCTGACCAGTGCAACGACACTTACCCCATGGGCGGACCTAACTAGGTCTATTATCATGCCTCTCACTGGTGCATCCCGTGAGGGAAAGTTATGCGCGGGCGCTACCTTGGCCAGGTAGGACGGCATAAGCCTTGTGTGCCCGTTGTTGCGTATGGACCCTTGTCCCCGTTTGGGACCGTTTTGCCACGACGGTGGCCGTTGGTGCCTTTGGTAGGCATGGGGCCACCAAGGACTTAGCCCAAAGGGGAGTTGGTCGAAGTGGCCGGGGGGTGGCATGGCAGTAGGACGGTTATGTCGGAACGCTTTGGTCCAGCCGAATGGGAGTGCGAGGCCAGGGTTGCGTGGTGTGGGTACAGTGTGCTAACCTCTGCAGAGTGTGTGTGTTAAATCTATCGATAGCCACGCCCGCGGATATGGGCCCAGTTCGTGTCAGTCACACTATGGGTCAACAGTAATTATAATAATTTGATTAATAACAACCCGGTTCAATGATGGAAGAAGTTGGTTGATATTTATGTGATCGTGAGAGGATCACTGTGATATCGTGAATACCGACTTGTTGGATATTTGTGATGTTATGCAAGACTCAAGGGTAAATGTCAAGCTCCTTGTGGTCATAAATGATTACTACGGTATTGTTAATACCAAGCTTGATTGGATCCTGAGATGATTGTGTGATATTCATGATGGTAAGTGATACAGGTGAGGGTTACGAGGTAACCCGAACAGAGTAAGTTGGTGCATGATAGTTTCATCATGTTGCATGCTAGTGTCATCATGTTCATATGTTTATGCCATGCTCGTATTGTTCTAGCTGTATCATCTTGTTCATGCTATGATTGATCTGATAGTATCATGTTAATTCTTGTTAACCTGTAATTGCCATGCTATTGTTTGTCTTGATTGCTTTGGTTGCTGTGAGCTTGCAAGTACATTCAATGTACTGACCTGGCGTGTCATGCTAGTTTGCAGGTCATGCCAGATATGATTGCTTGTTTGTCGTGGATCCATTGTTTGCGCGCTAGGATAAGCGTTCCAGCCAGAGTCCCTGCGGAGTGGAGTTCACCACCGTCGTCGGTGTTACGCTGCCAGTAGTCATTCCGCTGCGTCGTGTTGTTCTGCTACTTGCATAGAGCAACCATGGCAGGCGTAGCATCGCCGTGCCTATGTAATCCCCTTGTACCCCAATAGATTGCAATAAAGAGCTGATTTGTTCTATGCTAAGCAGTGTTGTATTCCAGAAGACTTCTCCTCGATCTCTGGGCTGGAATACGGGGCGTTCTGGTTTCTCTGAGCCGGGGTGCCACACCGGATGAGCACTCCACTACTAGAAATTAGGCTATTAATGGCGCACCTATTTTGGCTATTAATGGCGCACTATAGGTGCGCCATTACTAGCACGCCATTAGTAACTGTTAGTACTGGCGCACATTTGATGCGCCATTACTATCACAGACAGTAATGGCGCACCTATAGTGCGCCATTACTATGCCTAGAAGTGCGCCATTACTATGTGACTTAGTAATGGCAACAATTTTTTTCAAAAAAAAATTCAGAATTTTTTTTTCAGAATTTTTTTTCATTTTTTTTCTTAATCTCGGGTCACTATGGCTTAATCTCGGGTCAATATGCTTAATCTCAAGTCAAATCGCACTCTATGGTCAAACTTCCCGGAAGGTCACGCATCCTCGCACTACTCCAGCCCCAGCACGCTTAACTTCTCAGTTCTATCCAACCCGAGCACTAGCTCACTTAACAGGCACTTGTTGATATATCTATCATATCAATCCTATTAAACCTTGTTGATGTCTAGGACTTTGTTCAGGTTCATGTGATAAAATTTTGAGAAAATATTTCAAACTTCCCGGTCATATTACGTATCATATTTTGAACATTCTTTCCAAAAAAAATTCGAAACCAATTTTTTCTGTTACTAGTGGCGCACCTAGCAAATGGTGCGCCATTACTAAGTTTGAAATTTTTTCCATTCCCCCCCCCTAGATCTTAAAAGCCTCGTATCTTTTATTCTGTTAGTTTTTTGGGGATTCTAAAAATCTTCAACGGGGTTCCCCCGATTTACTAAATTCCAGAGAGATTTTGCAAATAAAGTCGAAATTCATATTTGTAAATTTTCCCAACAACTAGACCACATATCACATGGGAAACTTATTTTCTTTTATTTTTTTGACATTTCCATCATTTTCTTTTATTTATTTTTTAAACTGAAAAGGCGGTCCACAGGAGGGGCGGTGCATTTACTAATGGCGCACCTTCACAAAGTGCGCCATTACTATGTGTATGACTTGGTCAAACCTTGGTCAAAGTTAGTAATGGCGCACTTTGTATAGGTGCGCCATTACTAAGTTTGACATAGTAATGGCGCACCTATGCAAAGTGCGCCATTACTAAGTTTGACCAAGGTTTGACCCAGTCATACACATAGTTATGGCGCACTTTGTAAAGGTGCGCCATTACTATGTCAACTTAGTAATGGCGCACCTATACAATGTGCGCCATTACTATGAGTATGACTGGGTCAAACCTTGGTCAAACTTAGTAATGCCGCAATTTGGTTACTAATGGTGCACCTACACATGGTGGGCCATTACTATTTTGGTTACTAATGGCACACCTACACATGGTGTGCCATTACTATTTAGTAATGGCGCACCACATGTATAGTGCGCCATTAGTGTCCACATTGGCTATAGTTGTTTTTCTAGTAGTGCTCTATACAACTAAAACCAGCCCTCAAGTTTTGCCGAGGCGGCGCTGCAAAGGACTCTAGTTCGGACCAACACTCAGAGGAACACTGGCCCGGGGGAGTAAATAAAGATGAACCTCGAGCTCGCGAAAACCCAAGGGAAAGGCTTAGGTGAGGCAAATGTAAAACCAAGGTTGGGCCTTGCTGGAGGAGTTTTATTCAAAGGGAACTGACAAGGGGGTCCCATAAGCCCAACCGCGTAAGGAACACAAAATCAAGGAACATAACACCGTTATGATGAAAACTAGGGGGCAAGAGTGGAACAAAACTCCAGGCATAAGGCCGAGCCTTCCACCCTTTACCAAGTATATAGATGCATTAATTAAAATAAGAGATATTGTGATATCCCAACATAATCATGTTCCAACATGGAGAAATCTTCAACTTCACCTACAACTAACAATGCTATAAGAGGGGCTGAGCAAAAGCGGTAACACAGCCATAAAACGGTTTGCTAGGAAGGTGGATTAGAGGCTTGACATGGCAATATGGGAGGCATGATAAACAAGTGGTAGGTAGCCCAACATAGCGATAGAACGAACAACTAGCAAGCAAAGATAGAAGTGATATCGAGGGTAATGGTCATCTTGCCTGAGATCCCGCAAGGAAGAAGAACGAGTCCATGAAGAAGACAAACAGACGTAGTCGAACGAATCCTCACAACTCCAGAACGAAACCGAAGCTAATGAGAGAAGTAAACCGGAAAGAAGAGATAAACATGGTAAAAAACCATCACATAAGCATGGCATGATGCACAACCAAGTATGATGCATATCCGGTTTAAAGAGGCATGTCATGGCAAAGTGCAACAAACAAAAGTACAAATTAAGTGGAGCTCAATATGCAACGAGTTGCATATTGACAAAACACCACATCAATTATTTAGTTCTATCTCGTTTATGTACCCAAAAATATTAAATGTTATTAAACATGGCAAGGGGTGCAGCATATGAAAACTACCTATCTAGGCTAGTTGAAATGAGACCGGCACAACAAACAACAATTCCTGAAAATCCTCATATGCATATTTTGAATTTGCTACTATTTTGCCCTAAACCATATTTTAGAGTTGTTACACATGCAAAGTAATGTCACCATGTGAAACAATGGATTTTCCTACCGCATTTACATATAAATTTTATTAAATTTGGAGCTACGGTTAATTAGTTATGAAATAAAGCATTTTAGCATGGCATTTGAGCAAAATAATAGCAAGGAGCAAGTTACACATTTCAAACATGGATGAAAGCAGCATATTATGAAACTAGACAGAATTCTAAACTCTTTACATGATGAAAACATTTTAATATGATGCATGGTTCTGGAATTATTATATGCATGATGTTGAGGGTTTTTCTGTAAATCTGTAAACTCTGGATAATAGCTAAAATTGCAGGCAGGAAAAAAACACTATATAGGCTGAAACTGAGATCTGGCCCAGGGCGCGGGGAAGCTGCTCACATCGGGCCCTTGATGCCTTTGGCCCGGGTTGTGGAAGATGCAGGCTGGAAGGGGGGCGCTGGGCTTGGAGGCTGCTGGCCCAGGCCCTGGAGGCACGGTCAACGGTCGTTGGGTCATGGGTCGATGTGGCTGCCTGCGTTCTAGGAAGACGAGTGGTGGCGGTGCTAGTGCTTTCGGATGGCAGACGGCGGCACGACCACTGGAGGCGGGGCGAGGTCGAGGGGAACCGATTCCAGGCGGTGGGAGGCGGATCCGGCAAGGCAAGGTCTTGGCGGCGGCGAACGAGCGTGAGGCAGCGGAGGCAGGGCATGGCGCCGTGCTTTGTTGTCCGAAGCAGGGGAACGAGCAGGCGACGCGGTGGTGCAGGGAACGGAGGGAGGTGTGGATCCGGGTGCTGGACGGTGGGGCGATTTGATTAAAGCAGAGGATGGGGTTCCTTCGAAAGAGACATGAGGGATCTGTGGGAGGGAGAAAGAAAAAAAGGAGACGGGGATCACGGAGGGGACTCACCTGCGTTTTGGCTCGGTTGCCGGACCACAAATGAAGGAGGTGCCACTTGGTGGATTTTTGGATCGGGAGCGATCCCAACGAAGAGAGTGGCGGCAGGCGATGGGACAAGGGAGCTAGATTTTAGGGTTAGACTAGATTAGGTTAGGGGTCGTTCTATATATAAGGAAAGGAGGGAGTTTGGATCATCCGATCAAAATCGGACGGTCAAGATAAAATGTTATGGGAGTCCAAATAAGAAACCGAAGATATTTTAGGGATGTTTGGGAATAATCCGGACCCATCGGTAGTGACAGCCCGGGTCGGGTTCGGGTAAGTTTCGGACGCGCACACGAGGTGGTCTGTGCACTTTACAGAGAGACTCCGGTTTAGGCAAGAGGGAAAAACGAAGAACAAGGTTGGTCTCGGAACGGTCAACAAAATCAAGGGGGGACGTGGCAACTACGAGTGGATGCAAGTTTTAAAAACAATGATGGCAACGAGTGCCGATGGAATGCGGATGATGCCATGATGAAATTCAACAAACAAATAAAAGACCAGGCGACAACGGAAAACATGAAATGCGTCTGAAGCATCGGTCTCGGGGCGTCACAACACTCCTCCACTTACAAGAGATCTCGTCCCGAGATCTAAGGATGGCACCGGAGAGAAGCGGAAGAGGAAGAGGTAAAACAAAGTTGCTTCTTTGACAAACAAGTGAAACCATGAACCTTGAGATGTTGAACAAATCAAAAGAAAGAATACAATGGAGACCAACGAGATTGCAAACACTCTGTTAACAAAGAGGAACAAGGAACATTATGAGGACCCTGTAGATTGAAGCATGGAATAGGAGCTCAATGAACCAATAAGAATATGCCACCACACCGGTATAATGCGATACCCAAGGAATAAGAATGATAGAATTTGGACAGCTCTCCAGTTGACCATGGAAGGAATGGACATGAACTTGACAAGATTGGATGATACTTGACGAGAGCAACAACACAATGCCGCCGGAACAGAAGAACGAATGGAATGAAAAAAACGGATAAGACTATAACATCTTCTCCCACAAATGAATTTGAAAGGGCAAGCTTAAAACGAAAGGTTGAACAGAGTTGTTGAAAACTCAACAGCGAAAAGAATAAGCTTGTTGTGAGCTTATGGAAGAACATCCCAAAATTATGAGGTGACAACCGGCCACTAACGAAACAGTTGATTGGATTAAGATCAACAAGGAGATGAAAACTTCTTCACCGCGATGAGAAGGAGAAAATTGGATCATTGATAAGCACCACAATAGCAACATTCCTTAGGGAAGGCTTTAGGTGAAATATAACCCAACATAACTCCAAGGAAGAAAATGATGGGTTTAAATATCTCATTCTTGATAACTTGTGAATCATAAACACGAAGGGAAATTATCAAGAATGACATAACACCATTTCAAAAGATAAGGTAGAAAGAATTGCACTTGAATGCAAGATGAAGAATGCTTGAACTCCTCAAAACAAAACATGTGTTGAACACCATGTTTATTTTAGAGTATAGCTTGGCGGATCATAACTCCGAGAGAAATCTTGATGAACAATTGAAGAATGAAAGGAATCCTTGACGAACCACCATGTGAACCTTCCATGAAGAACTCCGGTAAAACAAGGATGATACAAAGAGAGAGAAGTTGAAAACACAAGGTGAAGCCTTGCGATGATTTAGATGGAGCTTCGCGATGAGATAATACCGAAAACTTGGAACTCCGAAAAAAGATGAAGCATCTCGAACCGAGAATGTGACCTGATGAACAACTCTGGAAACAAGAAATTAGAACACTTGGATGAAACAATAATAAGAATTACGTTATGCATATCCTTCACGAATTTATGTTGATGACAAGCAATGGATTTGGCATACTACTTATTCTTGTAGAAAGGATTAAGATAGATATAGCGCAAACTTGGGAAGGTCTTCAACGAATCACCGGTAGGATTGAAACAACGAATAAATTAATATGAGAACATAGGAAGAGGAATCTTGAACAAACCCCCGTAAGAATTGAAAATGAAAGTAGCAAAGGCACAATTCACCGGGAAGACTTGGAAAATGAATGAAGATCCTTGAGGGGATTTAGATACATGAGAACAAAGAGATCATGAACTGATTAGATGATATTTGAATGATGCACCGGTAAGATTTGGAGAACGAGAGGTGTAAGCTGGAATGAATATAACTCTGAGATGATGGGCTCCGGAGAATCAAACTGAAAAGACTCCTGAATTGCTCCGGATGGGTGAAAAGAATTCTCATGGTCGAAAACAATTATGAGGATGGCATGAAGCTAGAACCATGAATCTTCAAGAGAATGGACCAAGATTTTAGGAGAAATCTCTTGCTCGGTCTTCAAAACCTAAGAATGACGACGAGAAACACCACCATGAATTGTTGAGGTACTTTGGAACAGTAAAGAATAGAAATGTTGAACCAACGATGAAAAGAGTTTGAAAGCGACATTGGAGAAGGCATATGACTAATGAAAATGCATTCTTACATCAAACTTCGAAACGAATTTGGGAATGGCTCCGGGAAAATTAGAAGAGTCAGGTAAGATCCTGGGAAAAGACCTATGGGTTAGGGCCCACTCAAAAGATACACCGTTGAACAATTTTAAAAGAGAGATTGCGCCAGTTGAATTAAATGGCTTGAATGAGATAACAACCTCGAAAGAGCTTGAACGGATTGATAATGGAGACCCAAATCTTCTAAGATATCTTCGGCTCTTCGGATATGAATAGAGAAAGGTGAGCTATTAAGAGGTGCACTGGCATGGGAAAACATTTGAAACGAGGAAAGGGATATGATCAACACCTAAAATTTGAATTGAATCCACCGGAGAAGAAAAGAATGAAGAATGATGAACATGAAGCTCCGTTAGTATCTTCCTGAGAACCACCGGATAAGAACATTGATGGAAAAGAATGGAGTGACCTCCCATCAATAAAAGGATACTCGGTTAAGAAATCTAAGTGATTGAAGAAAAGGTGGGAGGGCGGGAAAACAAAGATGACTTGGGATGGATGAAACAAACACTGTTGAGAAAACTTAGAATTGATCTAGCAAATATCGAAGGATATGATTAACTTGAAGAGAAGCACACCGGTTGGAAAGAATTGAAAACAAAACCTTGATGATCAAGAAGGATTAGCATCCAGATAGAAATATGAGAACACCGTTTAGGGAAGGTATGGAATCAACACATGACATCAAAGCAACTCGAATACCACATAAAAAATAAAACAAAGGATTTGGCTCACAGAATAAGCCGGAACAAATACATATGATAGAGATTTACCCAATCCCATATCCTACATTTGTCGGAAAGATATTCTAGGAGCTACTTGAATTCCCACATATAAACTCTCGAAACTTTCTGGTTATGCAATCTGGTGTTGGGGATACAGGAGAAGCAATATATCTCACCCAAACTAGCAATCCCTACATCCAGTTGTATCTATCCGTCAACACATAACCAAGAAAACTCCGGAAATCGTGTACCTCAACCTTCGAAAAGCATCCGTTATACGAGCTATGGCAATACTCCCGAACTCCCGCCCCAGTACTGGGTGGCATCGAGGTTACTTAACCAACAGCTGCATAAAAGAGATTTTCGATGTCGGCGAAACTCAGGTATTCCAGAACTGCAACGATAAAATTGTGACGACAACACCTCGGAGCTCAACTCCCCGGGACACTGCCACAACCCCTAATTGTCAGGAGGCACCAAGAATAGTGTTCTCATCACAAGAATATCGGAACGATCCCAAGATACCCGCGTGATCCTAATTTTTTTAGTGAAATTTGAGGAGAGGAAAGACAAAACATCTGCGTCAGGAGGCCTCACCAGAGCGACGAAGGGACTGAGGAGTAAAAACAATCCTACTCTTCAATATATATAATCTTAAGACTCAAACATTTTTGTTCTAGACTCAACAACGTCAGCGATTCAATCAATCAGGGGGCTCGTTAGTCGGGGATGGTTTTGATTACTAACTTGTAACACCCACGATGCAGCTATATCTCCCACGTGTGGAGGCACGACTTAAGGCATAATGTAACGCCCATGATGCGGCTATATCTCTCACGTGTCGAGGCACGACTTAGAGGCATAACCGCATTGTAGGTTTTGTCGCAAGAAGGGTCGTCTTCACACAATCCCATGTAATGAACAAGAATGGGATAAAGAGGGTTGGCTTAATATCGCCACTTCACACAATACAATAGTAAATTCATACATCATTCAAAATACACACATAGACCGACTACGGTCAAATCCAAATGAAAAGAAGATAACCCCAAATGCTAGATCCCCGATCGTCCCAACTGGGCTCCACTACTGATCATCAGGAAACGAAACATAGTAACGACCAAAGTCCTCGTCGAACTCCCACTTGAGCTCAGTTGCGTCACCGACACTGGTATCAACGGCACCTGTAACTGTTTTGGTAGAATCTGTGAGTCACGAGGACTCAGCAATCTCACACCCGCGAGATCAAGACTATTTAAGCTTGTAGGAAGGATGGGGTAATGAGGTGGAGCTGCAGCAAGCACTAAGCAAATATGGTGGCTAACACACACAAATAAGAGCGAGAAGAGGAGCAACGCAACGGTCGAGAAGCTAGAAGTGATCAAGAAGTGATCCTGAGACTACTTACGTTCAAACATAACTGAAGAACCGTGTTCACTTCCCAGACTCCGCCGAAAAGAGACCATCACGGCTACACACGCGGTTGGTGCATTTTAACTAAGTCAAGTGTCAAGTTATATACAACCGGACATTAACAAATTCCCATCTGCCACATAACCGCGGGCACGGCTCTCGAATGTTTATACCCTGCAGGGGTGTCTCAACTTAGCCCATCACGGTCAACGAAGGATATTCCTTCTCCCGGGAAGACCCGATCAGTCTCGGAATCCCGCTTACAAGACATTTCGACAATGGTAAAACAAGACCAGCAAGACCACCCGATGCGCCGACATCCCGATAGGAGCTGCACATATCTCGTTCTTAGGGCAACACCGGATGAGACAAGCTACGAGTAAAATAAGCCCTCAAGTTTCGCCGAGGTGGCCCCGCAGGCTGCTTGGTTCGGACTAACACTTAGAGAAGCACTGGCCCGGGGGGTTAAAATAAAGATGACCCTCGGGTTGGCCGACCCAAGGCAAGGGTAATAGGTTGTTAGGCAAATGTAAAACCAAGGTTGGGCCTTGCTGGAGGAGTTTTATTCAAAGCGAACTGTCAAGGGGTTCCCATAACACCCAACCACGTAAGGAACGCAAAATCAAGGAACATAACACCGGTATGACGGAAACTAGGATGGCAAGAGTGGAACAAAACACCAGGCATAAGGCCGAGCCTTCCACCCTTTACCAAGTATATAGGTGTATTAATTAAAATAAGAGATATTGTGATATCCCAACATATCCATGTTAAAAATCTTCATCTTGACCTGCAACTAGCAATGCTATAAGAGGGGCTGATCAAAAGCGGTAACATAGCCAAACAACGGTTTGATAGGAAAGGTGGGTTAGAGGCTTGACATGGCAATATGGGAGGCATGATATAGCAAGTGGTAGGTAGCGCGGCATAGAAATAGAGCGAACAACTAGAAAGCAAAGATAGAAGTGATTTCGAGGGTATGGTCATCTTGCCTGAGATCCCACAAGGAAGAAGAACGAGTCCATGAAGAAGACAAACGCACGTAGTCGAACGAATCCTCACAAACGCGACGTTATCGGAACTAACCCGAAGAAGCAACACCGGAAAGAAGCAAACGACATGGTAAACAACCATCACATGAACATGGCATGGTGCACAATCAAGTATGATGCATGTCTGGTTTAATGATTCATGGCATGGCAAATGCAACAAACAACACTACAAATTAAGTGGAGCTCAATATGCAATGAGTTGCATATTAACGAAACACCACATCAAATATTTAGTTCTCTCTCGTTTATGTACGCAACAATATTAAATGTTGATTAACATGGCAAGAGGTGAAGCATAAGTAAACTAACTATTTAGGCAAGTTTAAATGAGGCCGGAAAATCCCCGTATGCATATTTTGAATTTGCTACTGTTCTGTCCTAAAGCATATTTTATTGTTGTTAACCAAGCAAGATAGGTGCACCATGTTAAACTAGGCATTTTTCTACCCCATTTACATATAAAGAACATTTAATTTGGAGCTACGGTTAATTAGTTATGAAATAATTCATTTTAACATGCTATTTATGCAAAATAATAGCAAACAACAAGTTAAATTTTTTTAACATGGATGAAAGTGGCATAATATGAAACGAGATGAAATTCTAAGCATTTTACATTTTTAACTCATTTTAAAATGATGCATGGTTGTTGAGTTATTATATGCATGAACATGAGGGTGCAATCTGTAAACATGGAGTTTTCTGGATAAGGTTAAATTCGCAGAGTCTAAAAAAAACAGAACAGGCCGAAACTGAACTGGGCTAGGGGAGCTGCTCACATCAGGCCTTGGCCCAGGTCGGTGGAGGAGGCAGCTGGGCCGCGGGGCTTGTGGCTAGGCCTTGGAGGCTGCTGGCCTAGGCGCGGTTAACAGGCATCGGGCGACCATGCCCTCCCTGAAACAGGGAGTGCTCGATGCAGGGGAGGCAGAGGTCGGCGCGGCGGAGCTTGCTGCTGCCGACGAGGGGCGAGGCAGAAGCGCGATGCAGGGGCAAGGGACCAGCGGGCGCGGCGGATCCGGGCAGTCCGAGGGTCTGGGAGGCGATTCCCGGAGACGAGGAACTCGTTGGCGCTGCTCGATCGAGGAAAGCAGGCAGTAGCAGGTTCGAGCGGGCGAAGCAGAGACGAAGGCGGACCTGGCGCGGCGGCGGCGAGCGAGCGAGGCCTGGCGAGGGGCGGAGCTTGACGGATCCGGTCGCGGGACACCAGTTCCTGGCGGCCGCATGGCGAACTGGAGCACGGGAGGCATCCATGGCGGCCGTTGGCGAGGAGAACCAGCGGGAGTTCTTTGTTTCAACGAGACAGAGAGAGCGTGAAACACGGGAGGCAGAGATGGGGAAGAAAGGGAAAGGGAGGAGAGGCACGAGCGTGGCTGGCCTGGATCTGGCAGCGCACGGGGAGGTCATGTTGGCGCTGCTGCTCATCGCTGGCGGGGACGGCTGGCTCGATCCGATCGGGGTCGAGGTGAGTGCCTCTCGGGAGGATGCGGGAGGCGAGGCTGGGGCGTTGGGAGCCTCCTGGGCCGTCGGATCAGAGATCTGGCGGTCCTGATCGAGTGGGAGATGGCTGCGGTGGTTGGTGGAGTGGATCCAAGGGAGGTAGGGGATCAGGCAGGCGTGGATTTCGAGGGGAGAGCAGTGGGGTGGCGGCGCAGCTCGGGATTGGGGGATAGATGGGACAGGATCCCTACTTTCTAGGGTTGTTGGCTATATATAGCAAGTGGGATTAGGTTAGAGGGCATTCGATCCGTCCGATCGTAATCGGGCGGTCGAGAATAAATAGGCTAGGCATTCCAAATAAGAAAACGGAGATGTTTTATAGATGTTTGGGGATGATTCGGATCCAACGGTGACGACTGCCCGGGTCGGGTTCGGGACAGCTTTTGGACGCGCGCGAGAGGTTTGAGCACTGTACAGAGAGACTCCGGTTTAGGCAAGAGGGAAAACGAAGAACAAGGTTGGTCTCGGAAGGGTCAACAAAAGCAAGAAGGGATGCGGCAACTACGAGCGGATGCATGTTTTATGAAAACATGACGGCAATAGAGTGCCGATGCAATGCAAATGATGACATGATGAATGCAACAAACAAATAAATAACACAGCCGACACGCAAAACATGGAAGGTGTCTGGAGCGTCGGTCTCGGGGCGTCACACATAACCGCATGGTGGTTTTGTCGCAAGAAGGGTCATCTTCAAACAATACATTAATTAAACATACATCAGTCATAGTACACACATAGTCCGACTACAGACGATTACAAATGAAAAGGAAGACAACCCCAAATCCTAGATCCCCGATCTTCCCAACTGGGCTCCACTACTGATCATCAGGAAACAAAACATAGTGACGACCAAGGTCCTCGTCGAACTCCCACTTGAGCTCGGTTGCGTCACCTGCACTGGTATCATCGACACCTGCAACTGTTTTGGCAGTATTTGTGAGTCACAAGGACTCAGCAATCTCAATATCTGCGATATCAATACTATTTATGCTTATGGGTAGCACGGGGTAATGAGGTGGAGTTGCAGCAAGCACTAAGCAAATATGGTGGCTAACATACGCAAATAAGAGCGAGAAGAGAAGCAACGCAACCGTCGAGAAGCTAGAAGTAATCAATAAGTGATCCTGAAACTACTTACGTTCATACATAACCCAAACCGTGTTCACTTCCCGGACTCGGTCGAAAAGAGACCATCATGGCTACCACGCGGTTAATGCATTTTAATTAAGTCAAGTGTCAAGTTCTCTACAACCGGACATTAACAAATTCCCATCTGTCACATAACCACGGGCACGGCTTTCGAAAGTTTATACCCTGCAGGGGTGTCCCAACTTAGCCCATCACAAGCTCTCACGATCAACGAAGGATATTCCTTTCCCCAGAAAGACTCGATCAGTCTCGGAATCCCGGTTAGAAGACATTTCGACGATGGTAAAGCAAGACCAGCAAGACCACCCGACTGTGCTGACAAATCCCCATAGGAGCTCCACATATCTCATTCTCAGGGCACACCGGATGAGCACTCCGTACAACTAAAACCAGCCCTCATGTTCCCGGAGGTGGCGCTGCAAAGGACTCTAGTTTGGACCAACACTCAGAGGAGCACTGGCCCGGGGGGGTGATAAATAAAGATGACCCTCGGTCTCGCGAAAACCCAAGGGAATGGCTTAGGTGAGGCAAAAGTAAAACCAAGGTTGGGCCTTGCTAGAGGAGTTTTATTCAAAGGGAACTGTCAAGTGGGTCCCATAACCCCAACCGCGTAAGGAACGCAAAATCAAGGAACATAACACTGGTATGACGCAAACTAGGGGGCAAGAGTGGAACAAAACACCAGGCATAAGGCCGAGCCTTCCACCCTTTACCAAGTATATAGATGCATTAATTAAAATAAGAGATATTGTGATATCCCAACATAATCATGTTCCAACATGGAGCAATCTTCAACTTCACCTGCAACTAACAACGCTATAAGAGGGGCTAAGCAAAAGCGGTAACATAGCCAAACAACGGTTTGCTAGGAAGGTGGATTAGAGGCTTGACATGGCAATATGGGAGGCATGATAAACAAGTGGTAGGTAGCGCGACATAGTGATAGAACAAACAACTAGCAAGCAAATATAGAAGTGATATCGAGGGTAATGGTCATCTTGCCTGAGATCTTGCAAGGAAGAAGAACGAGTTCATGATGAAGACAAACGGACGTAGTCGAACGAATCCTCACAACTCCGGAACGAAACCGAAGCTAACGAGAGAAGCAAACCGGAAAGAAACAAGCAACATGGTAAACAACCATCACATAATCATGGCATGATGCACAACCAAATATGATGCATGTCTGGTTTAAAGAGGCACGTCATGGCAAAGTGCAACAAACAAAACTACAAATTAAGTGGAGGTCAATATGCAACGAGTTGCATATTGACGAAACACCACATCAATTATTTAGTTCCCTCTCGTTTATGTACCCAACAATATTAAATGTTATTAAACATGGCAAGGGGTGAAGCATATGAAAACTACCTATCTAGGCTAGTTTAAATGAGGCCGAAACAACAAACAACAATTCCGGAAAATCCTCATATGCATATTTTCAATTTGCTACTGTTCTGCCCTGAACCATAATTTGGAGCTGTTAAACATGCAAAGTAATGTCACCATGTGAAACTATGCATTTTTCTACCCCATTTACATATAAAGTTTATGAAATTCGGAGCTACGGTTAATTAGTTATGAAATAAAGCATTTTAGCATGGCATTTGAGCAAAATAATAGCAAACAACAAGTTACAATTTTCAAACATGGATGAAAGCATCATATTATGAAACTAGACAGAATTCTAAACACATTACATGTTGAAAACATTTTAATATGATGCATGGTTCTGGAATTATTATATGCATGATGTTGAGGGTTTTACTGTAAATCTGTAAAATCTGGATAATAGCTAAAATCGCAGGCAGGAAAAAAACACTATACGGGCCAAAACTGAGATCTGCCCAGGGCGCGGGGAAGCTGCTCACATCAGGACCTTGAGGCCTTTGGCCCGGGTTGTGGAAGAGGCAGGCTTGAAGGGGGCGCGCTGGGCCTGGAGGCTGCTGGCCCAGGCCCTGGAGGCGCGGTCAACGGTTGTTGGTTCATGGGTCGATGTGGCTGCCTGCGTTCCAGGAAGACCAGTGGTTGCGGCGGTGGTGCTTCTGGCAATGGCAGATGGCGGGACGACCACCAGAGGCGGGGCGAGGTCGAGGGGAACCGATTCCAGGCGGTGGGGGGCGGATCCGGCAAGGCAAGGTCTTGGCGGCGGCGAACGAGCGCGAGGCAGCGGAGGTAGGGCATGGCGCCGCGCTCTATTGTTCGAAGCAGGGGAATGAGTGGGTGACGCGGTGGTGCAGGGAATGGAGGGAGGTGCGGATCTGAGCGCTGGACGGTAGCACGATTTGATCAAAGCAGAGGATGGGGTCTCGAACACGTTCATGGAGGGAGTTCCTGCGAGAGAGACATGAGGGATCTGTGGGAAGGAGAAAGAAAAAACAAAAAGGAGACGGGCACCGCAGAGGGGACTCACCTGAGCGTCGGCTCTGTTGCAAGACCACAGAAGGAAGGAGGTGCCGCTCGGTAGATTTTGGATCGGGAGCGATCCCAAGGAAGAGAGTGGCGGTGGGCGCTGGGACAAGGGGGCTAGATTTTAGGGTTAGACTAGATTAGGTTAGGGGCCGCTCTATATATAAGGAAAGGAGGGAGTTTGGATCATCCGACCGAAATTGGACGGTCAAGATAAAATGCTATGGGAGTCCGGATAAGAAACCGAAGATATTCTAGGGATGTTTGGGGATAATCCGGACCCATCGGTAGTGACAGCCCGGGTCGGGTTCGGGTAAGTTTCGGACACGCACACGAGGTGGTCTGTGCACTTTACAGAGAGACTCCGGATTAGGCAAGAGGGAAAAACGAAGAACAAGGTTAGTCTCGGAACGGTCAATAAAAGCAAGGGGGACGCGGCAACTACCAGTGGATGCAAGTTTTAAAAACAATGACAACAACAAGTGCCGATGCAATGCGGATGATGCCATGATGAAATGCAACAAACAAATAAAACACCCGGCGACAACGGAAAACATGGAAGGCGTCTGAAGCGTCGATCTCAGGGCGTCACAAGTACCAAATGTGGTGATTTACTTTCTTATACTAATGGAGCTTATGGGATTTTCTGTTGAGTTTTGTGTTGTGAAGTTTTCAGGTTTTGGTGAAGGATTTGATGGAGTATGGAATAAGGAGTGGCAAGAGCCTAAGCTTGGGGATGCCCAAGGCACCTCAAGGTAATACTCAAGGACAACCGAGAGCCTAAGCTTGGGGATGCCCTAGAAGGCATCCCCTCTTTCGTCTTTGTCTATCGGTAACTTCACTTGAGGCTATATTTTTATTCACCACATGATATGTGTTTTGCTTTTTAGTTTGCCACGATCATCATTTCTGTACACACCTTTTGAGAGGGACACGCATGAATCGTGATTTCTTAGAATACTCTATATGCTTCACTTATATCTTTTGAGCTAGGCAATTTTTCTCTAGTGCTTCACTTATATCTTTTTAGAGCGCGGCTATTTTATAGAAATTGTTGAACTCTCTTGCTTCACTTATATTATTTTAAGAGTCTTTAAACAGCATGGTAATTTGCTTTGGTTATAAATTTAGTCTAATATGGTATGCATCCAAGAGGGATATAATAAAAAAATTCATATAAAGTTCTTTGAATACTATGAGAAGTTTGATTCCTTCTGATTGTTTTGAGATATGAAGATGGTGATATTAGAGTCATGGTAGTGAGTAGTTGTGAATTGGAGAAATACTTGTGTTAAAGCTTGTGATTCCCGTAGCATGCACGTGTTGGTGTTCTGGCTCCACTAGCGGCCCTGTACGGCCCATCTCCACCAGCAAACACTCACTACCATGACTCGCGAGGCGGACGACACAAGACCTCCTCAGGGGCGGCCTCACTAGGCTGGCTCGCGAGGAGCGGAGAGATCAAGGCGAGGGGCACCTCGTGAGGTTCCCGTGACGTGAACCATGACAACCAAGGCCAGGCGGGCGCCAGGCGGGCGCCAGCGGGTGCAGAGTACTAGTTTCCTCTTTGTTCCTAAAGGAGCCGGCACAGGCGAGGAGCCCCGAGGCGTCAGGCAAAGGTTTCCATATCGGTGCAACGAGACCGAGACCAGCAGGACGGCAGGATGGAGGTCATCGCGGAGCCCGCGATGGCGTCACCACCAGAGCCTTTGGTAGGCGAAGACCACCTTTTGTCAGGATAGCATGTACTAGTCGTCCCCCTTCAAATTGGCCGTTGTGGGATCCCTTCCCGCCTAATATTTGGGAAGAGGACCCGGGCCTCTAGAAATAGGACTAGCCACCACCGTAGGGGGCAACTGATTCGGCTCCCAAGGGATCATTCTGACCCTCCTCACACACACAAGCTCACCGAGCTCAAGAACACCTCTCCTTTGGAGGTAGTTCTTCCTTTGTACTTGTTCATCCAAGCCTACTAGGCAATCCACCACGTCACACTGGAGTTGGGTATTACACCACATCGGTGGCCCGAACCAGTATAAACTCTTGTGTCCCTTGTTCTTCGGGTTCGGCGAGCTGAGCTTTGAGATTGCGGTGAGAGCGTGAGCTAGGGAGAGGGAGATCTTCGTGCGCACCCCAGAGTTTGAACCTCAAGGGTTTTGCCGGAACCCGTAATCTGACATTTGGCACGCCAGGTAGGGCTGCGCTGAAGCTTTCCTTCCGTCGATCCACGCCCCGCCGCTCCACCGCATCCATGGCAGACGCGCGTTGAGCTCGCGCCGAGCATCGGGCTGCCCACGCCGCCCGTGTCGCTCCGACAGCCCCTGTCGGCGGGCCTCCCCGTTGTTTTCCGTCACCCGGCGCCAATGCCGCCTCTGGCCTGGCAGGAAACGAGCAGCAAGCGTCCTCGCTGCACCCCTCTGTGCGGCGGAACGGCCGCACTGCCACCCCGTTGTTGACACCGGTCGGCTCATCGTCCCACGCTCGTCACGCGCCCACGGACACATAGGCCGCGCTGCTCATGGCGCGTGAGCTCCTGCGCTACCGCCTGGTCGACGACCTCTATGAGGACTGGTTGGACCGCATCGCCGAGCTCGTCAGCGCCGGTGGGGGCTCGTCCGCACCGTCCCTCTCGCTGCATCGCCCTCCGCCAGCTGCGGGCGATGTAGCTCAAGGAGCACCTCCACCACCTCCGCACCAAGACAGCACCCTGACACCTAGACACGCGGCCCCTCGACGCGACCTGCCGCGCTGGGCACCAGCTCATGAAGAAAGTAGATGCCAAGAGGTTCCCCGACAGAGAGAAGACGCTCCAGTGCTCCCGGTGCCATCAAGTCAAGACCGCATGCCGCCTGCGGCAGTGGTACGCGGGCACCAAGACCAGGCTCCTCCATCGCGGCGGGCACCGGTGGCTACGGCAAGCTGCCGTGCCTTCACCCCAGAGCTGTGTAGCGTCGTTTGGCTAGGAAAGTTCAAGCCAGACCTGCCTCCGTGCTACGACGGCACCCCCGCCCCTGCGGAGTTCTTGCAGCTCTACGAGCTGAGCATCAAGGCGGCCAATGGCGACGAAAACGTCATGGCAAACTGGTTTCCCATGGCTCTCAAAGATGGTGCTCGCTCATGGCCCTTGCATCTGCCCCCGGGGCGAGATGCGCAACCGCTTCGTTGCCAACTTCCAGGGCACTAGCGACCGCCTGCCGGCCGCGGGTGACCTACCTCGCATCAAGCAGCAGCCAGGGGAGACCCTGCGGAAGTATATCCAGTGCTTCAACAGCAGTCGCCTCAAGATCCCCATGGTGACAGACGAGGCCATCATTTCAGCATTCTCTGATGGTGTCCGCGACGTCAAGATGAAGGAGGAGCTCGCCATCCACGAGGAGCTATGCACAGCTCTGGAGATGTTCAACATGGCGACCAAGTGTGCGAGGACTGAGGAAGGGCGCCTCTCCCTCCTCGAACTCCCAGCTGTCGACCTAGAAGAGAAGAAAGCCAAGGCCAAGGACGTGAATCACAAGGGGGTAGCAGTGCTCGTGGCGGAGCCAGATACAAAGCGCGGCCGGGACCACCCCGAGTCGTCCAAGAGCAGCCGTTCGTTCTGCACCTTCCACAACGTACACAGCCACAACACCAATGACTGCCAAGAGCTCAGGGCCATTCGAGATGGACGTTTCGGTCGACGCCCTGAGCGCAACGACCGGGGCTACGGACGAGGAGGAGGACGAAGTGGAGGACGCTGGGACGACCGTGACCCCTGTCAGAAGTGGCGCGGCCAGCCTCGCGGGGACCGCTGGCAGGACCAACCTCGTGAGGGCGACTGGAGGGACCAGCCTCGTGAGGACCACCCCGAGGGCAATCATGGCCTTCCTCCGCTGCCACCACCGCCAAGAAGGAACAACGACCACCATCAGGACGAGGGGTCTGGGGGCTTCCAGGAGCCACGTGCTATCGCTTACATCTTGGGCAGTGCTCAGGCCCCAGCTTCCCAGCGCATCTTCAAGCAGTTTGCTCGCGAGGTGAACGCAGCCCTTCCCAGGCTCGCGGCCACGCGCCAGCTCAGGTGCTCCAAGTGTGCCATCACCTTCAGCTCGTCGGACTAGCTCAAGTGCGCGGCCACTGCTGGCGCCCTCCCGATCCTTGCTCACCCGTCATCAGCAACGTCCAAGTCACCAAGGCCCTCATCGATGGCGGCGCAGGGCTCAATGTCCCGTTTGTCGAGACGTTCGATAGCTTCCAAGTGCCATACGATCAGCTACATCCTACCAAGCCTTTCTCAGGAGTGACCGACGGCTCCACCACCCGGATAGGGCAGATCCGCCTCCCCGTCACCTTTGGCCAGTGTGACAACTACCGCACCGAGCTCACTGACTTCGATGTCGCCCACATCCGTCTGCCGTACAACGCCATCCTTGGGTATCCAGCATTGGCCAAGTTCATGGCGGTGACCCACCACGGCTACAACGTCCTCAAAATGCCGGGGAGTGGCGGCATCATCACCGTTCCGTGTGAAGAAAGAGATGCGGTGGGCTCCCTTGAGCGCGCGTTCCAAGCCGCAGCAATCGAAGACCCCGACAACGAAGGCACACTGTACCCTCCTGAGGCCATCCCCAAGAAGAAGCAGCTACTCCACCTAGCGCCTCAGGGAAGCGGTGTCTCCAGTGGTACCACTTCCGGGTCTGCGCCCGCAGCCGGGGGCCTCTCTCCCTCGCATAGGAAGGCGCGCCCGGCGCCCTCCTCAGGCTGGGCTTGGGGGCTCTCTTCTGGAGGGCCTCAGACCTAGCCAATGTCACGAGGGAGGCGCTCGGGCACCACGTGGAGGCATGCGTCGCTGCACGTTTCCCTCAAGAGGGCACAAGGCGAGGAGCGCCAGGTGCTCAGGAGTTCATCACTTAGGCAATCCAGGGGCTTCAGGAAGCAAGGACCATACGCGGCGACCGCCGCCCACCACCCGGCGCAGCTCCCCATCCTGGCGAGGATGGCGGGCTGCGCGTCTGCGTCGACATTCTAGGGCTCAATAGGGCCGCATCTCAGGAGTGCTTCTGGGCTTTGCACGCTGGCCGGTGTGAGGGACCACCTCACAGCTATGTTCGCATGCGGTTTGGTCTGCCGAACGCGGCTGTCACCTACCAGCATCATCTACAGAGCATCCTGGCAGCTCAGGTGGCCAGGCATCACGCAGTCCTGGCGGAGATGGCGACGGTCCTCAAGGAACTACCCGAGCCCCCAAAGCCTCCTCAGGCTGAGGGCCCTGGTGGCTCATGAGGAGCGACCTCTCTAGCGCGCACCTTCAGCTACCTCAACACCTCTTCAACAACGGAACTAGGTGACATTTTCCAGTTTACTCAGCTGGGAGCGCCCCTCGGGCTGCATCATTTCCAGGTCGCATGGGCCTGTCCCCGCAACGTGTATCTTTTTGCATCTTTAAGCTTACTTTGTTGGGGGCGCCCCTCGGGCTACATCATCCCCAGGCCGCTCGGGTCTGTCCTAGTGGCATGTATTGTTCTTACATCTATCCTAAGCTAGCTTGTCTCCTCACATAAGTTATTTTTGGCTATCACCTGCTTATCTAGTACATCGATGCCCCACCCGCGACCACGCTCATTGCCACGGGAGCCGTCCGCCGGTTGTTTTCACTTAGGATTCCTTGCATGAGTAGGCTCGGCATGGCGTTTGTGCTCGGGTCCGTCCCTGCAGCGTTGATAAACCCAACGACTGAGCTGTGTCTGGCAGGCCGGCCCCGTTCACGTCACCTCCTGGGTTCATTGGTGTCTGGCTGTCTCATGGGATCGCCTCAGGAAATTCATCCAACGCAGGTTACCTAACCATCTCCCGGGATCACTTAAGCTATTAAGAACCAAGACCAGGCGCAACCTGCCTTGAGGTAGGGCCTCGTCAGTCCCGTGCTGGCTCACGAGTGCCCAGACACAACTTGTCTAGCCCTGCCGTGCAAGCCACGTGTCAGGGCGGGGCTGTACACGCCCCAGGGGCTCCACTCAGAGGGAGCCCTCACCCACGCGCCAGTGGAAGCACCATGCCCCGCGCTGGCAGTCGACATGGTCGAGGGGCGGCTATGCCCATGCAAGTGCGGAAGCGCTATGCTCCACGCTGGTGATGAACAACTTAGGGCGGCCGTACCAACATCAGGGAGCCACCCGGCTCAGTGTCCAGCCTCACCGCAACGCTCTCCCCTCGGTAGAGTTGCGCGAGGGGGCTGGGCACGGGGGCTACACTTAGGCCCTGCCTAGCGTACGTCACCCTGACAGGTCCCTCAGACCTGGTCATCGCGCGCCACTCCCGAGTGGGACCTCGGCGAGGACAGGTATGAAGGTCTGTTTGAGTGTCAAGGGGGACTCCTGAGCATCGCGACTCCGAAGCCTAACTAGCCACGTAGCCCCTCAACCCTTGGTCCGTCCTGGTGATCCGGACGGCCCAACGGCGGCTGAGGTATGCGCAGGGTTGAGCCCTGCCGATGTAGAACCCTAAGACTTACTTTAGCGGTTTCTTCCCGCAGGCCGTTTGCGCATCAAGGGGGGACTCCCGCGCATCGCGACTCAGGAGCCTAACTGGTCACGTAGCCCCTCACCGCTTGGACCGTCCTGGTGATCCGGACGGCTCGACGGCGGTTGAGATATGAACGGGGTCGGGCCCTGCCGATGTAGAACACCAGGCAAACCGGAAGGAAATCGCGGAATCTCAAACAAATATTACAAAACATATTCTTCTTCAAATACCAAAAAAAAGGATAAACGCCTCCACGAGGCATGGTGCATGTTGCAGAGGCAAAGCAGGAAAAGGAGCCGCTAGCAAGCCATCTTGTCATCCTTGGACACTGTCGTCACTTGGAAGGGGTGCCCCTTCGACGGTGAGGTTGCCCTCACCCGTGCCGCTCGCTGGAGTCGCAAGTTCGGTAGCACAACCGGGAGAGGGCGCAAGGTCGAAGGTGCGGTACTTCTTCAGCAAGGCCTCCACCCGGCTCTTCACGGCTTCAGCAGCGGCTGCGCAGTACTCATGATCCATGGGCTCGAGCAGCTCTTAAAGGTCGGCATCAGGATCATGAAGATGGAGATGGCTGAGGACGTGCGTTAGCGCAGATGAGGAGAGCGCGCGGGCTTCCCCCTCCACCAAGGGGCCGATCCCGTCGACGACGTCCTCGAGCGCCGCGACAAGATGAGTGAGCAGCTGGGTGGGGCCCTCGTCGTCCGTCGCTAGCGGCTCCTCCAATCCCTTCCCGTAGAGTGCCCGCAGCACCACGCGGGTCTTCTCCTCAAGGGACTTGAAGGCCACGCGGTCCTCAGCCAGGAACTTCACTTTGGCTTCTAGTTCGGCCATCTCTGCCTTCATCTCCTGCCCCAGCTTCTCCAGCCGGCTGCGCTCTGTGGCCTGTGCCCTTGCCAACTGCTCCAGCTTGGCGTCGCGACCTCTGATGGGGTCCTCTCGAGCCTTCATCTTCTCCTCCTCCTCCTTGCGGGCAGCCGCGGCTTGGGTAGCGGCATGCTTGTCCTTCTCGGAAGATGCCACGGCCTGGCTCAGCGCCTCCCGGATGGATGCATCAGAGTGCAACCAGCCAGAGATCAGCTCCAGGTACCCGGCCACTAGGCGACAGTCGGCGCCTTGAAGATCACCCCGCAACCGGGTCAGCGCAGAAAGGGTGTGCTCCAGGGCGTCAGGCGAGGCAGAAGGATCGCGAACTGGCAGTGGGGCGGAAGGAGAAGGTAGCATCGTCGCCAAGACCTGCAGGTTAACGGCGTAGGAAGAAGAAGCCAGGAGCTCTGGAGCCTGTGGGACCTCGGCCAGCGAGCTGGGGACAACCGCCTCGAGAGTCGACGTAGCATCAGGGGCCGCTGCCCCCTAGAGACGCTCCTCCGGGCCTCACGAGGAAGTCTGGGCCGGAGAGGCATGGGCACCTTCGCCGCCCTTCTATGCCGGAGGAGGCGCGGCCGTGCCAGGCTGTTGGGTCCCAGAGGATGTGGCCGCCCCCTCCTTCTTCTTCGATGATGGCGTCAGCCTAGAAGCTCAAGGAGGAAGCATCAGGAAGCCGCGGCGAAAGTAGGAGCAAGGGCAAGGTCAGGGCAGGATACTCACTGGTCCACGGTGGTGTAGTCCTCGCGCCTCTACTGAAGTGCGGAGCTCAAGGGCCTCACGGCCTGGGGCACGGACGCGCGGGCCCCAGGAGTCTGCGAGGCCGCGGTAGCTCCGGGCAGCGGTGAGGCAGGGCGTCACCCTGAGAGATCAGCGATGATCTGCTCTCCGTCGGGACACCGGACGGTGGCTTCCCCGAGGGGGAGACCCTGGACCTCGTAGTGACCCCAGCAGGGGCGGGACTTCCCCCACTGGGTGGTCACCGGAAGCGTCGTCGTCAGGCAAGGTGTGGAGGAGATCGGCCTTGCGCGGAGGGGAGGTCTCTCTAGACCCCTCCAGGGTGGCCGCCGAGTCTTGCTCCTCCTTGCCGGAATTTTCGGAGGACACCACCACTGGAACCGTCACCACCGGGGCCTCAGAGGGCGCCGACGGCACAAGGTCACGCCCATCAAAGACAGGCATGGCGGTGGTGATCTTCGCCGCATCTGGGCGGCGGTACAAGGGAACGAAGCTGTCTGGTGGGTACCCTTGGTCGTCCCCACCCAAGGAGTGGATGGTTGTGCCCAGCTCCTCGTCGGACAGGGCCTCCGGACGCAGGCGGAGGTCGTCCTTGTCGGTGTCAAAACTGGCGGATCTCGGGTATGGGGTCCCGAACTGTGCATCTAGGATTGATGGTAACAGGAGACGGGGGACACAATGTTTACCCAGGTTCGGGCCCTCTCTATGGAGGTAATACCCTACTTCTTTCTTGATTGATCTTGATGAATATGACTATTACAAGAGTTGATCTACCACGAGATCGTAATGGCTAAACCTAGAAGTCTAGCCTGTATGACTGTGGTTATGAGTATTCGGTCCTATAGACCTAACCCTTCGGTCTATATAGACACCGGAGGGATCTAGGGTTACACAAAGTCGGTTACAGAGAAAGGAATCTTCATTTTTGATTGCCAAGCTTGCCTTCCACGCAAAGGAGAGTTCCATCCGGACACGTTGAGAGTCTTCGGTCTTCATATCTTCACAGCCCATCAGTCCGGCCCATGGCTAACAGGCCGGACACCCGAGGACCCCTTAGTCTAGGACTCCCTCAGTATCCCCTGAACCAGGCTTCAATGATGAGGTGTCCGGCGTGCAAATTGTCTTCGGCATTGCAAGGCGGGTTCCCCTTTCCGAACTCCAAGATAGTCTCCAGACGAGAGATGTGTCCGGATCTGCAACATAAATTCCACACACACAGCTGTAGAGAGTATAATATTTCACGAGTCCAATCTGCTGACAACTTTTTGCAATGTGACATCATGCTGGCCTGGTCTTTATTTCGAACTGTTTCTTGTCCTGCCGTTCCCCGTTTCGAGGCGTGGCCTCTATTGGTATGTCTTGTCGAAGCAGAGATCGTGTCCCCTTATTACAGGATACTTATCAACACGGACGTGGGTAATCCAACCGTCTCTTTGGTATAATTCCTTGGGAATAGGCATGTTTTAAGGCCCGAGAGGAGGCGTTTTGATATTCACAGCCTTTATAGAGGGGTACAAACCCGCCCTTCTCCTCTGCGCTTGCTCCTTCTTCAGCTTTCCCCACCTCGAGCTCTAACACCCGGGTTTCAATCACCACGAACCTCGATCATGTCCGGCTCCAGCCTTCAATGCCGGTGGGTGGCTTCTTCTGTTACAGAGGAAGACATCATAAAACTCCAAGCAGCAAGATATCTGACCGCGGAAATCCTCCACCGGCTCCCTGCTGAAGGGCAGGTTATTCCTACCCCTAGATCTGGTGAGAGGGTCGTGTTTATCTCATACTTCCTCTGAGGTTTAGGGTTTGCTCTCAATCCCTTTGTTCGTGGGCTCATGTTCTATTATGGGCTAGATTTTCATGATCTGGCCCCGAACTCCTTCCTTCTCATATCGGCACTTATCACCACGTGCGAAGCTTTCCTCCGAATCCCTCCACACTTCGGCTTATGACTGAAGACCTTCAATGTGAAGCCATAGGTGATCGAGGGGAGACAGGCAGAGTGTGGTGGTGCCACTGTGAGCAAGCTTACTAACGCTCCTGGGCTAAAAGGATCCTTTACAGAATTTTCAAATTTATGGCAGCAGGAGTGGTTCTATATCACTGATCCTCGTGGTTCCAAGTGTGCCGCTGCTCCTGCGTTTCGATCTAGCCCTCCAACTCAGCTCGCGTCGTGGATCAATAAGGGGCTACACTGGGGATCAATCCGAAGCCTCCTCGAGAAGGACATCGATCTTATCAATGTGGTTCAAGTAATGCTAGTTCGCCGGACTCTACCGTGCCAACGATGGCCTCTCCCCCTGTGGGAGCTTAATCCGGAAGGTGCGCGAACCCCCCAACACTTCTTTGGCACTACGCACAATGGGATGTGGAAATTGTTTTTCGGGAAACGAAAACAATGGCCGGATACCACCGAGGACATCGGCCTCGATTGCAACCATCCGGATACCTATTCCCAGGGCTGTAATATGTTACTAAGCATACTGCCTATTCCCAGGGCTGGATAAAGAAAGAGGAGCGAATCAGGTGTTCGGCCCCCCTCCCCGAAGACTCAGCGGATACTCTACTAACAAGGATGCTGTCCCGGGCACCATTCCAGATGCCTGTGGAGGAGGACAAGGCGGAAAGCGGAAAGGAAAAAAGCGGCTTCCACCCCGAAGGTATATCAAGCATTGCGTCCGGGGGAATCAAAATTCCGTCATCTGAAGACAAAAGTGAAGGAGAAGTCAAGGTGCCTTCCCCTCAGGGTAAGAAAAGGGCCGCCTCCGAAGATTGGGAGGAAAAGGCCCCCAAGCGAGGCAAGATGCCATTGTCAGGCGGCTCAGGCTTGGAAGACGACGTTGTCGCCTTGTTCCATAGTGAGCATAATCCTGTGGCCAAATCGTTAGTTGAACAAGGGAGTTCTTAAACATATCTCATTCCTTCCCGCTACCAAGGTAACATTGGGAATATATATTTTGCAGTCTGGCACACCGTCCTCTTCAACAATCCTCCTCCTCGGGGGACCTTCTTCTAGAGATGATGGAGAGCGAAACGCCTCCACCAATTTCCTCGCCCAATAATGCGGACGACTATGAAGTGTCGTCCCGGAGGGTCTCTCCCGATCAGCAAGCAGTGCAGGGGATGAAGAAGACATCACCCGGAGGTGGTACCCCAGTCGCCCTGGGTTCGAAGGCCAACAATGAAGGCCCCGGACTACCCGGTTTACAGCCCGAGATGATTGTAGGGGCGAGCAAACGGGGTCCTTCAAAGGGAGGCCGTGCTCCAACGGCGGCTTCCGAAGATCCGGAAGCGCCGAATATGTTGACGAACATGCTGCGACAAGTGTCCGTCTCAGAGGAACACCGTACCTTGATGGGTACGGTTGTTGAGAGGGTTCTGTCCACGAAGAGCGGATTGCATGAAGCCTTCACGAGCCTGCTAAGAGGCTTCGAGGTTTGTGATGTAATATTTTCAACGGTGTTTTATTCGCAAAATGCACCTGTATATAGGTAGTAGCCCCTGAGACTCGGATTGGCTTCCCAAGGGAGGCGATCAGAAGATCAAAAAGAAATATGCCCAGGGATTGACGTGATTGAATTGGAACACAGGCAATTTCCCCCTCAGTGACAGCCCAGACTACAGAAGCCGCCGAGCTTCAGCGGAAGCTTGATGTGGTGAGTGAGGACATCACGCTTATCCAGAAGCGTCTTGACGAGTCACATGGTATGTATTTGGGGCAGTCATTATATGCACTTGCTTATAATATAAGCGGGACGTGAAGGAGTGTATGCTAAAATATGCATAACTGCAGATGGTGCTGCCGCGGTTGAGATTCTTCGGGCGGAGCTATTCTGAGTCAAGGAGCAGGCCCGGTTTAGTAATGCGGCTGTCGAAAAAGCATCGGCCGAATTGAAGGCCGAACAGGCTGCTCGGCGTCAGGACGAGGAGAAAATATCCAAGATGACGCGTGAGCTCGAAGGTGCCGCTAGCCGCTGCGAAATCCTCTAGAAGGATAATAAAGCAAAAGCGGCTGATCGTGATAAGGCCTTATGAGAGGCAAAAGAAGTGAGGTCCGAGTCTAGAGCGGCTCGGGAGGAGATCCGGCAAGCTTGGGAGATCGCGGCTGGTAAGCCCTTTTTATTGCAAACTAAGTTCGGCGATCCGAATTATACCCCGCTTAACCAAGTATGGAGTACTGCAGACGCGTTATTGGGCTTGCCGAAGAGTGCAGCCGATGCGGTGCAGTTTTACCAAGCGCAAGAAGGATATACAACGGAGAAGCTTTTCTGGTCACAATTCGGTGCATCGAAGCGCCCGCTATTGCTAAACGAACAGATGACCCAATGGGCCGAGCTTCACAGGCTGTCCGGTGCTGCCATGAAGGACGTCGTGGTCCAGCTATGGCCAACCGAGCCAGTTCCGGATAGTTATTTTGGTTTGGTGCAGCGACTTGCTGACGCGGCGCCGCGTATCGATGATGTGAAGCGATCAACTTGCATTGAAGGTGCATGGATGGCCTTTGCTCGTGTCAAGACATACTGGGCGAAGATGAAGGCCACCGATGTTGCAGCGAAGAGTCCACCCAAGGGCAAGGATTGTCAAGCGCCAGAGCACTATTCTGAGGATGTCTTAGAGGGTGCCCGCTTAGTAGAGGGTCAGTGCTCGAAAGATGTAATTTTCGAGTGAATTGTATGAAAACTGTAAAAGAGAATATTATAATAAGGCTAGTTTCTTTTTAGTTTCGACTAAAAACTTTTATTCCTCCTGTGCGGCCGTTTTTGTATAATCTGAAAGTTTTCCAGTCGTCGGCTTCAGCCCCCTCGTAAAAAATACGGGGGTGTTCGGAAAAGCATTTGATCACTCTTGACCCAACGTCTTGGTCCATTAAGGAGGTGTCAATGCGGCGAACTAGGCAATTGGACTATAGGGCGTTAACACTTTCACTTAGCCATAGGAGTTTTATGGTGGGTCTACGATATAGCCCCTGGTATGCACGCGGCTTATTCCAATATGGTGTGTTGCATATGTGACCTGAAGAAAAGGTCCTTCATATAATACTGTCGGGGGTTGGCTGCGACATATGCCAATGGATGGCTTATCATGGTGGGAGCGAGTAGAACATCGCTGGTGCCTGGAAGCGGGATGAGGCGGGCGAACGCCGGCGCACTTTACCCAGGTTCGGGGCTCTCCTAGGAGATAACACCCCTAGTCCTGCTCTGCAGGGTCTCCGCATGATCACTAAGGCACTGGTGAGTACAATGGTGCTCCTCGAGCTGTATGCTAGAGGTGGAAGAACGCAGGGCTCGCCCTCTCCTCTCTCTATGTGTGAGTCTAGTACTAACTGGTTGGGAACCCTTTGCATGGGTGCCTTGGGGGGTTTATATAGGCCTACCCCCCAGGGGTACAATGGTAATCTGACCAGGTGTAGGACCCGGCTGTCAGTGTCTCTGGTCGCCGGCTTCTCCGCCAGCTGCTGGGGCCCAACGCCTGGTGGGCCCCAATGACTGGTCTGGTATGGAGCCGACAGGCAGCTCCCGCCGCTCACCGGTCTTGCGGCTGCTAATTACTGTCGCCGCGATGCTAATGACGCATGCTTGGTTAGGGGAGCGTGGCTACAGTCCCGCCGCCTGGTGGGAGATCACTGTAGCCACACTGTGCCTCATCTGGTCAATGGTGCATGGGCCCCAAGGAAGGAACAGGCCACCTGCTGGAAGCCGGCCTCCCTCAGGTCTAACTGGTCAGGCTTCCGCCGTCTTCCGGGCTCTCGCTACATGGTAGGGCCCACCGCCTGCAGGCCATGCCGACAGGCCGTCGTGGGGGCAGGGCACCGCCTGACATGAGTGACGTCAAGGGCGGAGTGGCAATAGTGTCGCGCCGTACGGAGATCTCCGCCTGTACGGGGCACTGTGGCCACGCCTTTCCCTAGACGTGGGGGTGATGGACTACACTGTAGCCACACCCTGTCTTGTCTTCTTAATGGTGGGCAGACTTTGAGGGCACCACGGGCCGACTGCTAGGAGCCGGCCTCTCTAGAGGCCGCCTGCTAGGAGTCGTCCCATCTTGGTGCCGTCTTCTGGAGCATGCCCACCTTCCGGCAGCCGGCCATTCGGGCCAGGCGGCTACCAGGAGGCGGCGCTTCATTCTGGACATTTATGGGGCGTAGCCGGCCCAATGTCCTGAAAGGTTCAGGGACTCGGGCTAGGCTACCCGTGGCCCATTACTCCGACAGTAGTCCCCGAAGCTGGTGAGGCGTCGCGGTTGATGAGCCGAGCAGCCTCAGCAGTTTCCTCCTACGAGTGCTCTGGACGGAAGCTTCATCCGACTCCCGGTGTGCCGCCTGGTGCGAGTCGCCACGACCAGACGGACTTGTCTGAAAACTTCGAACGCAACGGCGGGAACTAGGTGGCATGCTAGCTAAGCCTCCTGGCTCGCCGCCCGTCGTGGGCACGCAATGTGGCGTCAGCCAGCCAGGCCGGCCTGCTAGCCCACGCGCGCGATGGGACGCGACAGCAGGCTGGGCCCGCCACCACAGGGCCTCTGCACGTGAGTGGATCTGCTGCGGCCGAGGCAGGCAGTTGAGCTTCTTCGTGGAGTTACTGCACGTGGTAACTCGCGTGGTAAACATGGGGCCGTGGGGACGTGGGGTCGTGGGCACAGTTAATCCCAAGATCCCATGCCTTGCCCCCTCGGCTTCATAGCCCACCGGCTATAAGTAGGGGGAGGAGGTGGAGCGGCGGAGCACGCGCGCCCTCCTGCCCCGTCCTCGTCTCCTTCTTCCTCTTCTTGCTGCAGTGCCCCCGAGCCACGCCGGAGTGCTGCCGCTGCTCGTCTCCGTCGAGCTCTTCCGCCCCGAGCCCTCTTGGCCCCGCGCCAATTCTCAGCTCCCCCACCATGCCATTTACCTTGTCAAGCTCCTCATGGCGCACGAGCGGGGAGGAGATTGGTACGGGTCGAACGTCACCGAGGACCACATCGCCTTTCTCCACGATACGCGGCGCGTTCCCGGCGCGGGCTACGTGAAGGCGCGCGTGCCTCCTGCGGGGGAGATTTCGCCGGCGCCGGGGGAGGGCGAGCAGGTCGTCTTCCGCTCACACTTCATCCGTGGCTTTAGCCTGCCGGCGAGCGGCTTTCTCCGCTCGTTCCTCGAGTTCCATCATCTCCAACCGCATCACATCACGCTCAACACCGTGATGTTGGGCGTCCGCCTTCGTCACGATGTGCGAAGGCTACCTCGGCATCCTCCCCACCATCGAGTTGTGAGGAGCGTTCTTTTACACCAAACTGGGCACCTCCGCCAAGGAGAAGGCGGCCCAGTATGGTGCCTTCATCGCGGTGCGCCGGCCGTCGCAGAAGAATGTCTTCCCCATCATAAAGCTGCCACAGTTGGTCAAGATGTGGCAGCAATCTTACTTCTACGTGGAGAATGTCGACCCGGCAGTCGACTTCATCAACTTGCCGGCCTATGAAGTCGGCCCACCGGCAGAGCCTCGGGCAACCTGGGGCTACAAGCCGAAGCCCGTATCAGCAGACGGCGCCGCCGCCATCAACCGACTCCGGGAGCTGACCGACGCCGAAGGCCTCAAGGCGTCCGACTTGCTGGTCGCCTTCGTCGTGCGCCGGGTTCTCCCGCTCCAAGGCCGGCATCACTTGATCAGCCGGATGAGCGGTCATCGTGACCCATGCCGGCTGAGTACCAAGGAGATGTCGGCTACTGAGCTGGCAAACTTGGTGAACGACATCTCCGACCTCAAGCTGGAGGGGTCCTGGCGGTTTGGCAAGCAGCCGTACTCCCGCGCGGACCCGTCGACTGCCGTAAGCTCTTCAATCTTTTCCCTCTTTAGTACTTTATCCTGATTCCATCTTGTGTATCGATCAGTCGGCCTCTTGCTTTTAAACAGATCTTCATGTCTGAGGCAACAGCCGCCATCGTGGGGGCGGGTGGTGCCTACGAACCGGACCGGGCCGTGAGCGACGTGGACGACCCAGACTTGGGGGCGGCCGCCTTGGAAGACGACGCCACAGGTGGCGTCTACGGAGCAGGCAGCTCCGAAGAAGGGGGCGGCGTTGACACGTGGCTGGACGACTTCGAGGAGGAGGACGCGCTGCGCCACACGCGGGGGGCCGACAAGGCGGTCGCGGGCTCCTCCGCTGCGCCGACTGCGCATGCCGGCACGCGCAAGCGCAAACAAGGCGCCGCCTTGTTTGGCAGCGTGCCAAAGAAGGCCAAGAACCCGACTGCCACGACCAGGCGGAAGGAGGCCGCTGCGAAGGCGGCCAAATTCCAGAAGCTCCCGAAGGCGCCTCCCATGGTGTCGGCGTAAGTATCTTTTCTTGTGCTTTCCTTCCTTGCTGATTCTATCTGAGTTTCTTCGCTTTACTTTTCTTGACTTAGGGTCCCGCTCTCTCTTGAGAAGTCGGCCGCCGCCTCGGTCATCGGGTCGGCGGAGACCTCCACCACCACCCGGTGAATCGATCCGGCCGCCGACCCTGCGAATCGATCCGGCCATTGAGGCGCGGGAGCGAAACACGCGGGAGGTGCGCGAGGTGCAGGAAGCAGCCCGTCTGGAGATGACGGAGGCAGACAAGGTGGAGGCCGCCGCGCTGAAGAAGCTAGCGGAGGCCGAGGCTGACACCGTAGCGAAGAAACGGCTTGAAGAGGCCGCGCGCCGCCAGGAGCCTCTATTCGTCGTTCCCTTGAACACCGTGCCGCCTCCAACAGAGTTCCCGGCGTCGACTGGGGGAGCCGGCGACGAGTACCCGATCATGGAGAGGAAGGGCGGCGATATCGCCATGCCGGACGTGGTCGTGCCACCGCCACCGCCATCTGGGGGGGCGAGACAAGCAGCCGGCCGCCCCGCCGTCGCCACCAGCCGAAAACGAGGTAGTGACGGGCCCGACTCCTGAAGCCCTCACACCAATGCGCCGTCGTCTCGCTAAGGCGGCCTCAACGCCACGACCACTGGAAGCCGGCGCCGCAAGCTCATAAGCTCCAGATGCCGAAGCGACCAGCGCCGCGCCCACTGACTAGGCGCGGGGAGGCGGGACAGGAGCCTTAAACAAGGCGGTCCTTGACGTCCAGGCCAAACTCCAAGTTGAGGCTGAAGGCCTCAAGCAGTGCAACAAGGCGTTCCAGGATTCGCGACCGGCCATCCGGGTAAGCTCCTTACTTCTTCGTTTTTGACTTTTATACTTTTCTGTGCGGCGCATCAGCGCATCCACAGGGTGTAGCCCCCGAGTTTCGGGCTGGCTGCTGAGCAGGCGGCTCGGAACATTAATTGACAAGTTCCGAGTGCTAACGTCGTCTGATATCTTCACTGAAGGATTATCACAACCTTCGCGCGGCCTCCTTCAACTCCAATGTCCGGGAGCTGGACCAACGGAAGGCCGACTTGTCAGAAAGCCGGAGTAAGTCTTCGTTTTCTTTCTCCGCGGGGGCGCGCTGGCGCACCCGCGGGCTGTAGTCCCCGAGATTCGGGCCGACTGCCGAGCAGTCAGGCCGGATCTCCTAGGCAACTGCATTCCTTCCTTGTCGATCGTTGATAACCTCTTTCTCTGCGGGGGCGCACTGGCGCACCCGCGGGCTGTAGTCCCCGAGATTCGGGCTGACTGCTGAGCTGTCGGGCCGGATCTCCCCGGCAACTGTATCTCTCCTTGTTGATTGTTGATGTCTTTTTCTTCTTCTACTTTTGCAGAGGCCAACGCCGCCCTGCAGTAGCAGCTGGGCGAAGCCAACACCGTGCTGCATGGCAAGGAGGCAGACTGCAGCAAGCTGGCCGAGGAGCGTGACCAACTGGCTGAGCAGGCGGAGCTTCTCCAGAAGGCTCAAAAGGAGGCGGAGGTGAAAGAGTCCAATCTCCTCGCCGAGTTCGAGGTCGAACGCTCTGCCTGGGCCGACAAAGAGACGCAGCTGACTACCGGCTTCGGTAGTATTGAAGACATGGTTGATGGTAAGTTTCTTCTTTTTTCTTTCTTTGAGCGCCGGCTGCTGACCAGACCGGCTTCTGGCTTCTGGCTTCTGCCTTACTTGCTTTCTGCTCGCGCAAACTTCTTCCCTGGCCACTCCGGCGCCGCCAACCTGGCCATTGAGGCTTATCGCGAGGAACGGAGGGCGGAAGGCGCGCAGATTGCTGTCGATGCCCCCCGCACCCTTAGTGAGCAGCTTTTGAGCATCCAGGCTCGCCTTCGGCCGCCTCATCGAATGTTGCGTCGTCTTCAGCGTGTCGGGGCCCAGGGAATCTCCGCCCTCTGGCCAGACACGCCGGCTCCGCACACTCCCAGTCGGACTGCCGACTGGCTGGAGGTAGCGGCCGGCCGCCTTGAGGCTTGGAAGGGTTCCTCGGCCCGGGCTGGAGCACGCTGTGCCCTGGAGTTCGTCAAGGCATGGTACCCTGGGCTAAATCTAGCCCAGTTGACCATGTTTCGGTAGGAAGCCCAGGAGGAGAAGGTAGCGGTGGAGCGTGATCTTTTCAAGCGGGCTACGGAGATCACCGAGTACACCAACACCAGCATCTTCATCCCGAAGCTGACTGAGAATGGCGCCGAGGCGCCACCAGAGTGGTTTGGGCTGAACCCGGAGGACGACGAGGACTCCGGCGAGGTGATCGACTCCAGCGACGAGGGAGAAGGCGAGGAGGACGAGGAAAGCGTAGAAGATGCGCCAGAGGTCGGAGCGGACGGCCAGCCTCAGCTTGACCGCGCCTCGAGCAACGAGTCGCGCTCGAGCGCGCCGACTGTTGCTGGAGGCGACAAAGCGGAGACTGGCTGGCCGTCCACTCCACCAACCGGCACCATCGACTCTGCAAACCAGCCGGCCCCCTCAGCTGCTCCCTAGGCTGCCGACTTATCTTTACTTTTCCTGTTTTACCAGTCTCGACAAACTTTGTTAAATTTGCACAATTCCACCCGTGGGGTGTATTTCAAACTCTGTTGAATGCTGGCCAAGGGCCTTTTGATATGTAAATATTTTTGCCGAGTTCTATCTCTTCTTGCTTTCTGCTCCTTGACCTTTTTTCGTTGTCGTCCACCCTCAGTTGCCGTCTTGCCAGCCGAACAGCCACTCTGCAGACTGTGGCTGGGTCAAGTACTTAGCCACTTTCGGGAAGGCAAGTACTTAGCCGACTAGAGCGTTTAGCAAGTTAAGTAGAAGCTGGTCGGCCGGCTGCTCGGCAGGCGGCAGGTGAGGCGGGAAGCCGGCTTGAACTATGTACATGCTTTTTGGTCCTTAGCCATTTTTCTTGTGGGCACCCTTTTCTGCCTTTGACCCCTGCCTGCTGGACAGTCGCTCCGCGAGCTGCGGCCTTGGTAGGAGAAGGTTTAAGTGCCAACACACTACTTATCCGCCTGCAGGAAGCACTACAAAGTATAAGGCGGCGGGCCCCCGGGCCGACTGGTCGAACCCGGTGCCAGGCGGAATAATGAAATAACACATTCATAGGCATAATACTTATCATATAGATAAAAGAGGGCAGTCCCCGAGCTCTTCTCGGGGGACCCGGAGTCTTCATACTTAATACAAAAGGTAGTGTGGTACATACTGCATCAACTGTAAAATCTCCGCAGGAGATTTGCATTCCATTGCCGCTTTGTCTCCTTGCCGGAGTCGTCTCTTTTGCATGCTCTGGGCTTCTGAGCGTCTATCAGGTAGTAGGAGTCGTTGCCCAGAACTTTGCTGATGATGAAGGGACCTTCGCAAGGTGCCGAGAGCTTGTGCTGGCCGGCTGTTCGCTGGATCAGCCGGAGCATAGGGTCTCCCTTTTGGAAGGATCTTGGCCTGACCTTCCGGTTGTAGTATCGGCGTAGACTCTGCTGGTAGATGGTGGACCGGCTGAGTGCCAACAGCCGGCCCTCTTCCAGCAGATCGACGCCGTCTTCTCGTGCTTCTTTTGCCTCCTCTTCGGTGTACATGGTGACTCGAGGGGAGTCGAATTCTATGTCCGTCGGGATGACGACTTCGGCACCGTAGACGAGGAAGAAAGGTGTGAAGCCGGTTGACTTGTTCGGAGTTGTGCGCAGGCTCCAGAGGACGGCCGGCAGCTCATCGAGCGAACAGCCGTCCAAACGCTCCAGAGGCTCGACCAGTTGGGGCTTGATGCCGGGCAAAATGAGGCCGTTTGCTCGCTCTGCTTGGCCGTTTGACTGCGGATGGGCAACAGACGCTAAGTCCAGCCGGATGCCCTGCGTCGCGCAGAAATGATCCAACGCGCCCTTGGCGAAATTTGTGCCGTTATCGGTGATGATGCTGTGCGGTATGCCATACCGGATGGTGATCTCGGAGATGAAAGTCACAGCAGTCGGGCCATTCATCTTCTTGATTGGTTTTGCTTCTATCCACTTGGTGAACTTGTCTACTGCGACAAGCAGATGAGTCATGCCACCGCGTGCTGTCTTGAACAGTCCCACCATGTCCAGGCCCCAAACGGCAAGGGCCAGGCAATGGGGGATAGTCTTGAGTGCAGAAGCCGGCAAATGTGGCTTGGAGCGGAACTTCTGGCACCCTTTACACTTCTGGACCAAGTCTTTGGCGTCTCCTAGAGCAGTTGGCCAGAAAAAACCATGGCGGAAAGCTTTTGCAACAAGTGATCTTGAAGTGATCTTTGTCCCCAAAGAGGAGATCTATCTGTGTCTTGCCGATTGGTGAGCAGGAAAGGCCAGGAACTATGCCATGGAATACAGTTCGACTGGGCTGAAGCTGCCTCTGTTTGATTCCTAACTTATCCATAGTATCTCGGTACAGGATGTTGATGCTGCTGCCGCCATCTATCAGGACTCGGGAGAAGCGAGCAGCCCGTCTCTCTGTCGCAAAGGTGGCATCTAAGACCAAAGCATAAGAACCAGGAGAGGGCATCACCTCCGGGTGGTCAGCTCTGCTCCAACTGATAGGCTTCTCGGACCAATGCATGAACTCGGGGTCTCTGATGCTACTGCATTTACTTCCTATTGCCTTTGCCGTCTGCTATGCTTGTCGTTGGCCACACTGGTGAACACGACATAGGCTCCATGCTCTTCAGGATACTCATCTTGTACTGCGCCGACAGGCCGAGCCGCCAGCTGCTGGGGAGGAGGAGGCAGCGGGCCGGCAGGAGGAGGAGGCAGGAGTCCATCACCCTTGGCAATCCTGGTGAGCTAGTGGCATTTCTGAGTGGTGTGGTTGGACGGCTTCGCGCCGCTATGGGACTTGCAGGGTGCATCAAGAGTCTGCTCGTATGAGAAAGCAGGCAGCCAGTTGGGCTTGCCGCCCTTCTGACGCTTTGGTGGAGGCTGCCCTTCTCGCTGTTGATCTTCGACTGTCGCCACCTGCCGGCTTGTGGAAGCCGGCAGCGTGGCCTTGCGCTTGTTGTCATTCGGTTGCTGATGCCGACTGGTGTCGCCAGCCGGAGTCCGAGGGGCTTGAGGAGGCACTTTGCCAGATGCGTCAATTTGGATTTCCGCCTTCATGGAGGAGTCGGCCGTGGCGTACTTGTCTGCTATGATCAGCAGTTCATCGAGGGTCGCCGGCTCGTCGCAGAGAAGCTTGTGCTTGAGGAGGGTGCCTTCTCGGCACCTGCCAAAGAAGTACTCGATGGCCTGCACCTCGTGCATGCCCTCGCAGAAGTTGCGCAGCTCGGCCCTGCGCGTGAGGTAGTTGCGAGTCGACTCGTTGGGGCCTTGGACGCATAAGGAGAGCTGGCGAGGCTTGGGCGGCCGCTTGTACGTGCTGGTGAAGTTGCGGATGAAGGCTTCGGTGAAATCATCCCAGCTGTTGATGCTACGGGGCTTCAGGCTGTTCAGCCATGTCCGGGCTGTGCCCTGGAGCATGAGCGGGACGTACTTCATAGCTACGCGCTTGTTGCCGTTTGCGATGCTGACGGCTGTGGAGTAGTCGACCAGCCAGTCTTCCGGCTTCACGGGGCCGGCGTACTTGGGCGTATCTCTCGGGAGCATGAACCCTTTGGGGAAGGTCTCATCTCGGATGCGGGGGCCAAAACAAGGCGGACCCAACTCGTCTTCCTCTTCTAGTACCAGGGACCGGTTGAGGCGGTTGATCCGGTGCCGGGCGTCGTTCTCTCCGACTCCTTCCCGGCGGCCAAGGCGGTCGCCGAGTGTCGGGTGGTCAATAGGCGGCGGGGAAGCGCGCCTCTCCCTGCGAGGGGGAGGCGGACAGTCGTCCCGTCATTCCACTGCTCTTGGGCGACCGTCTTGGTCGCGCTCGATAGTGATGCGAGTCCGGCTGCGGCTGGCAGCCGGCTCCTTGTCTCTTCTACCACGGACGCCACCAATTAGCGTCCGGGGATGTTGCGCCCTGATCTCGGCGAGGAGGCGGATCATCGTTTCGCCGGTTGGGCACTTCGGTGCGGCAGCCGGCCTCCTGCTGCTCAGCAGCCGCGTCTAGGAGCTGCTGGACGCGCTCCGTCATGTGGCGACGCTCGTCGCCTTTGAGCTTGTCTAGCTCGTCTGCCGCCGCCTGGGCAGCTCGTATGTTCTTTGCGGGCATGGCTTAGATGGGACGATCTGTCCCGAACATGCTGGCGATTGTCGCGCCACGCTGCCAGATCAGGCCAATGCGGCTAGGCCCACCAGGAGCCGGCGTGCCGCCGACGGCAGGGTCCATCTCACGCTGGTAGGCCTCCGAAAGGCGTCCCATGCCGGCCAGCTGGTTGGCGCTTTCTACGAGCTGGACACGGCGTGCCTCCAGCGTCTCGGCGTCATCGCCTTCCGTGATGGGCGGAGTCAGGTCTTGCAGCGCCGCCTGCAACGGATCCTGGCCACCTCCCGCCAGAGTGCTCGCCGTGGCTGATGACGAGCACCTCCGTGACGGTGCTGCCGCCGCTGTCCACGCGACGAAGCGGTTCATCGTAGACCACCATGTTGGTGGGGAACGCGTCAAGCGGCACTGTGTCGGAGGCGACGAGCATCGGGTCGGTGGAGCCAACCGACTCCAAGTCCACAGCAGGCTCGCTGGCGACGTGGAGCTGATCGAGGACGCTGACGAGGTGGCTCTCGGGGCCATCGGTGCCCGCATCAGACGCGGGCTCGTCGGAGAGGCAAATCTTGCCAACAAGACTGGCGAGGCAGCTCGCCGCGCAGCCAACCTTCGCGCCGTGCAGCGCGTCGGCGCAGACGCCGTCTGGCGTGCTGGGCTGGCTGCGTTTGTCGGATGCGGGGTTCCGGCAAAACCCTTAAGGTTCGAACTCTGGGGTGCGCGCGAAGTCTTTTCCTCCTACCGATCCACGCCCTAGCTCACTAAGATCTCGCGGACGAACTCGACGAATTCGCAACACAGAAAGACACGAGATTTATACTGGTTTGGGCCACCGTTGTGGTGTAATACCCTACTCCAGTGTGGTGGTAGTGGATTGCCTCTTGGGCTGATGATGAACCGTACAAGGGGAAGAACAGCCTCCTGAGGTTGAGGTGTTCTTGTGGCTAGGGTCGGCTCTCGATCAGATCATATCAAGCTGAGATGCCCCTACTGTGGTGGCTAGTTCTACTTATATAGGCCCTGGTCCTCTCCCCAAATATTGAGGGAAGGGAGCCAATAACGGCGGGCAAATTTGAAGGGGGACAACTAGTACAAGCTATCCTGACAAAAGTGGTCTTCACCTGCGAAAGGCTCTGGTGGTGACGCCGTCTTGGGCTCCACGATGACCTCCGTCCTGCCATCCTTCTGGTCTTGGTCTCGTTGCACCGATATGGCAACCTTTGCCTGATGCCTCGGTACTCCTCGCCTGCGCTTGCCTCCTTAGCACCAAAGAGGAAACAAGGACGCTGCGCGCGCTGGCGCCCTCCTGGTGCCGATTGTCATGGCTCACGTCACGAGATCCTCGTGAGGTTTGCCCCGCCTTGATATCTCCGCTCCTCGTGAGCCTGCCTGGCTAGGCCACTCCTGAGGAGGTCTTGCGTCGTCCGCCTCGCGAGGCTTCGCCCCTTGCGAGGGTCTTGGATGCCTTGTTGATGAAGATGGACCATACAGCCCGCTGATTTAGCCACGCCGTGGGCCGCAGGCAGGCAAGTCTGGGGAGCCCCTTTCCCAGAACACCGACAGTAGCCCCCGGGACCAAGGTGCACTCGGGCTTGGCTTCGCGGCGAAGCCAAGGGTCAAGTACGGAGCGCCGCGGGCCCTAAAAGCCGGCGGCATCGGTTGACACGTGGCGGTTGATTGGGCATGGGCGTCTCCGCTTCCCCATGCTGCCTCTGAATCCGCCTGGCTATGCGGTCCCCCGCAGCTCACATAGTTATTCCTCTGTCGTCTGCGCCTCGCTTTCTCAACCTCCCTGCTTCCTCGAGACTCTGTTTCTCTTCTCCAATCTGACCTGCCCTCTGCCCGCTTCGTTGCCATGGCGCCGAAATAAGCAGATAAGGGAAAGAAGCCCTTGTCTCCGCTAAGCGCTCCTCCGTCCGTCGAGCCGGCGCTAGGTCGATCCCGAGTGCTCAACGACGAGGCCATGGAGAAGGTGCGTTCGATGCCTTCTTCTAGCTTCAACGAGTGGGGAGAGACGGTGGCTTGGCCAGCGTCTCGCACTGGCATGGCTCGGGGAGCCACTGAAGTCCCAATCTTCATAGATGCCCTCTGGGCTGGCCTAATTCCTCCCTTCTCTGCCTTCTTCAACGCGGTGCTCGAGCATTATCAGATCCACATGCTGCATCTTGACCCTCAATTGGTGACTCTTCTTGCTGTCTTCGCCTTCCGTGTGCAAAGCCGTGGTGGGTATCGCTCCTTCGGTGGCCCTCCTTCGTCATTTCTTCTCACTGCATCTGATCGGCCCCCAGCAATGCTCGGGGTGCGTGAGCTTCCAGGCCGTGGCTGCGACGGCGGGTGCGGGGATCGACTTCGAGCTTCCTCCGTCCGCGAGCGAGTTTCGGACACGGTGGGTGTTCGTCGATGCCGGCGTGCTCAGCCCTCTGCTTCATGATCCGCCAGGGCCCGCTGTTCCCAACTCCAGTTGGGGCCACGAGAAGCTCACGAGCCCCCGTCTTGCCCCCGTCTGGTTCAGGTTGAGGAGGCTGAAGGACCTTGCTCAGTAGTCAGGACCATATGAGGTTTCAGGAGTCCGGGCTCCCTCTCGAGATGCGGCAAACAGTGCTCAAGGTCCTGACGGGTGTCCCTTTGCCGGATGAGTTGCCTGGGAAGAACTGCCTGCTGTACCGTTGCAAGAACAATGATGAATTTGCTGAGAGCATGCCCTCCTTTGATGAGTGGGGGCTGCGGCCGATCGGCCTGGTGGGGCCCTGCGAGAACCCCGTCGGCGTGGTTTCCTTCCTTGCTGCCGGTGCCAACCTCGCCCCAGGTGAGGGTGCAGGAGGGCGAGCCCCGGCGGAGGCTGGTGGCTCAAGTCCTGAGGAGCACATGCCGTGTAGTGACCCTGGGGCGTCGTCCTCGGGAGCTTGCGTCCCCTCTCCGGAGACATTGAACGCTGCGAAGGCGCGGCATGCGGTTCCTGATGCCAAGGCTCCGGGAGCCTCGGGAGGTTGTGGTGAGGCGGCGCCCGACGTTCACCGTAGCCGAGCACCCCTGAAGTAGGCCCTCCGAGCTCCTCCTCAGCCTCGCCTCGTGCAGGCCACCACGCCCAGCGCTTCGGTCGGCTCTGTGTGGACTTCGAGGAGCTCCGCAAGAGGAAAGGATCCTCGAGCGGCAACAACATCTTCGGGCCGCTGAAGCGGAGGAAGTACATCGTCATCGACGTGTAAGTACCGTATCGCTGTGACTCCTTGTGTGCTGCTTCCATTTCCTAACGTTAGTTCTTCAGGGCTCCTTCCGTCGAAGTGGCTGCGCCTTCTGAGAAACGACCTCCCCCTTCCTCGAGTCCCCCGTCGGACTTGAGCGCTCTGAGTCCGCTTGCTACACCTGGAGCAGTGTCAGTTGAAGGAGCACTCTTGCCTTCATGGTGCGCTGAACCCGCGGCTTTGTCGCCCCTCCCCCACGGTCTGGCGTGGAGCTTGGCGGGAGTGCCCAAGACCCCTCCTTTGGTCATGGACAGTAGCTGGTTGGCTTCGATCTTCGGTTCCTCTTCAAGCAGCGAGCCCCGATTGGCTTGGGCTCATCGCGAGGACTGGTTGACATTAGGTTCAGCGCCAGCCCCCAGCCCCCTGCCGAGAGGTGATGCGCCGCTCGATACCGCATCCGCAGCCCCCGAGGCGATGGACGAGGTGGGCCGTGTGTTCGAGTTCGAGCGTGGGCGGAGCGTCGTTCGTCATGAGCTTTTCCAGGAGGCGATGGGAGCGATGAGCCGACTTGGTGAAGAGCTCGCAGGTGTCGACTTGCGCCTTGAGGCTGAAGGTCTCCGGTTGGCGGAGGAATGGCGCAAGCTGAGGGTGGCTATCAACCTTGGCCGCTACCAGCGTGATCTTGACAATGCGAAGGCTGAGGCATCCCTCAAGGTTTCCCGCGAGGCTTGCTTCCGAGCCTTGGATGAGGCTCGTGAGGCCGACCGCCTTCACAAGGCCGCGGAGAAGTGTGCATGGGAGCTCCACGCCTGGAGCACATCCCTAGAGAAGCAGGTGGAGGCGCGCAGAGCCGCCCTTGCGTCGCTGAGGGGGACGCCCGCCGAGGAGGAAGAGGTCCTGAAGCGCGAGGAGGCGTTGGCGCTGGAGGCCGTGGAACGCAGCCTTGAGCTTGAGCAATTGGAGACAAGGGAGCGTGAAGTTACCCAAGCAGAAGATGCCGTCGGGGTTCGCGAGGCCAGGGTCCAGGAGGAGGTGGACCGCCAGGTGGCCGAGGTTCGCGCAGACCTGGAGGGAAGGTATGACTTGAAGTTGAAGCTCGCAGGTACGGAGGGTGCGGGCAGGGCTGCTGCCCTCAGGCCCAGGTAGGACGAGGCTGAGAGACGTGCAGAGGCCACGGCTACCGCCCTGGTCACGACGTAGGAGGACTTGGCATCCGCCCGCGCCGAGCTGCTTTCTCTTCGGGAGCGAGTCGATGACGCCGAGGCCGTCGCATGGCAAAATAGGGAGGAAGTGCTCCAACGTCGGATGCTGGAGCGCGAGCATGCCCCTATGCTTCAGGATCTCCAGAACAGGGCCAATACCGCCCTGGGCTACATCTGCGACGAGAATGCACCTGCCCCCCATTCGAATGACTATGCCAGCCACCTGACCTTCTTCACCGACGTGGTGACGCGCCTGGAAACCCGGTCTGATAGGGCCGCCGGCTCGTGGAGGAGAGAAGTCGGGGCCTGCTCGGGCGCGCGTTCTTTCGTGTCTTCAGCCACCTTAGGAACACCTTCCCCGACTTTGACTTCGACGCCGCCATTGCCCCCATACCGCAGGCCGTCCGGGGCGATCTGGCGCGGTGGGTGGAGGACAACGTGGACGCGCTGGTCAGAGCCTTTGCCTCTGACGACGACGCGGTGGTGGTCGCCGTAGACGATGGCGATGTGGTTGACGACGGCGACGGTGCCGGCGAAGATGACGACGACGCGAGTGACGCGTCCGAGGGCGATGTAGCGAGTGACATATCTGGTTGATCCCATGTTCTCCTGTCGTTTTATCCTGTACGCAAAAACTCGGGCGTGGCCCTTGGAAAACATGTAAGAGCATTTTGAGAGGGGGAGCCCCTCAAGTAAGCAAGCTGCAGCCTTTACTTTCCTATGCGGTATTGAATTTGTGCCCTCGTGGACTCATGAGTCCAGGGGCGAGTTTCCCATTGTGGCTGACCTTAGTCAGTGCCAGACTCGAGCTGGGTCACGAGGCTACGAGTTTCTGAGAATCCTGCGGAGCTTGTCGACCTGTCAGAACGGGCCCCGCAAGAGGCAAGCGCCAATTGCAGCGTTAGTGCGCGCTCGGCGCTCGTGTGCTTCGCGCAGTCCCGCTCACGAGGGGCTCGCGAGGGGAAGGCGTCGGACATGAGTCCCAGACAAAATGAAATCCAGATAGCAAGAAATTGCTCGAACGGGAAGAGGCACCCCCCGCGTGCTTCAAAAACTCGGCTTCAACTTAAATCCAGATCCAGAAAGCAAAGCTACAGAAAGAGAGATCCAAACCAAATAGCCGCGTCCGGCAGCTAGTATAGTCTTCTGGTCTTCAAGTCTTCTCATCAGCGCGGAGCTAAGTGCTGCCACTAGGCGTGGGAGGGAGCCCCAGGGCCTGAGGCAGGCACCCCTGAGACTCCGGGGCGTGCACAGCCCCAACTCATTATTACGTGAGAGTGTCACGGGCGGCGAGCTTCACAGGCACTGGGCCTTCTTCACAGGTACCGGCCTTGCTTCATATCGCCAGACGAGGGCCCCGCCTTGCGCCACCCTGGACCACCTCTGAGCCGACCAGCTACCAGGACGACACAAAGAGGGAAAAGGGGACGCCAGCGGTGCCCTCGGCGACCACGGGTCCTCTGCCGGGAGAAGGCTCGCCGGCAGAGGGCCTACCTCCGGGTGTCCCCTAGCTTCGCGCACCATGGGGAGGAGCCTGGCTCCCGACCCCTCTACTGCAGCCCCCAACGTGATCTCCCTGCTGGCAGGGAGGCCGCCGAGCTGGGGCCGCCAGCCATTGTGGTGATCTGTTCCTCCTACAACTCATGGTTAGCATAAGCTTGCTCCTGTGGGATTAGGGGTACCCTGTAGTTGTCGTTGCACACGTGGTCGTGGTGGTTCCCCGGCGGCTCCGGGAAGGCCTCAACTCCCAGCGCCTCTTCTTCCCAACCTTCTCCGATGAACGAGCCAGGATCGTCCTCCTGTGCGTAATCCTGGTCCATCATGCGGGGCAGGTAGGCTTCCGGGGCCGTCACCCCTAACACCTCGCTGTAGTGCCCCACACTCCATGTCGCCCGGCCCAGCGGACGCTTGTGCTCATGCTTGTCGCGGGCGGCATGGGGGCGACGGTTGGGCCATGGGAGGCGACGCTTGTGCTCATGCTTGTCGTGGGCGGCATGGGGGCGGCGGAGCCCCCCGCGCCGCCGGCCATGCTGGTGTTGACGAAGCCCCCTGGCACACCTGATGCCGCGTGGTTGCGGCGGGGCTGCCGTGAGACCCTGTAGTGGCCTGAGGAGGAAGCTGATGACAGAAGGCGGTGCTCTCGATGCCGCTGCATCCAGCAGCTCGGCAAGGCGTTCCAGTAGTGCATCCCGGCCGCTCTCCATCAGCCGGCACCGCAGCAGCTCTAGCGCCACCGTGAGTGCTGCTCGCATGTTTGCCTGCTCCCTCCGTGAATGCGGCGCCGTCGCTGCGGCGTGGCTTGCCGCCCTTGCAGCGGCTCACACTTGCCGCGGGGTGAGGGTGGACGACGCTTGGCCGCGCTGCCCGCGCCCCACAGCATTGGACGGCGCTCGCGCTGCCTGGAGCGCGGGGTCGAGGGCTTCGTGGGCAGGTGGCGCCGCCCGGGCCGGCCAGGCTGCCCAGCGGTCGGAGTCAGCCCTTGGGTCGCCGGACATCGTGGCTGCGGAGCGTCGGCAGGTCGATTGGCGGAGAAGAAGCTCCGGCGCACCCCTACCTGGTGCGCCAAATGTCGGATGCGGGGTTCCGGCAAAACACTTAAGGTTCGACCTCTGGGGTGTGCGCGAAGTCTTTTCCTCCTACCGATCCACGCCCTAGCTCACTAAGATCTCGCGGACGAACTCGACGAACTCGCAACACAGAAAGACATAAGATTTCTACTGGTTCGGGCCACCGTTGTGGTGTAATACCCTACTCCAGTGTGGTGGTGGTGGATTGCCTCTTGGGCTGATGATGAACAGTACAAGGGGAAGAACAGCCTCCTGAGGTTGAGGTGTTCTTGTGGCTAGGGTCGGCTCTCGATCACATCAGATCGAGCTAAGATGCCCCTACTGTGGTGGCTTGTTCTACTTATATAGGCCCTGGTCCTCTCCGCAAATATTGAGCGGGAAAGGGAGCCAACAACGGCGGGCAAATTTGAAGGGGTTCAGCTAGTACAAGCTATCCTGACAAAAGTGGTCTTCGCCTGCGAAAGGCTCTCGTGGTGACTGATACGTCTCCAACGTATCTATAATTTATGAAGTATTCATGCTATTATATTATCCATCTTGGATGTTTTATGGGCTTTACTATGCACTTTTATATGATTTTTGGGACTAACCTATTGACCTAGAGCCCAGTGCCAGTTCCTGTTTTTTCCCTTGTTTCAGTGTTTCGAAGAAAATGAATATCAAACGGAGTCGAAACGGAATGAAACCTTTTGGAGAAGTTATTTTTGGAAGGAAAGCAACCCGGGAGACTTGGAGTCCGCGTCAAGAAAGCAACGAGGGAGGCACGAGGCAGAGGGGCGCGCCCACCCCCCTGGGCGCGCCCTCCACCCTCGTGGGCCCCCCGTGGCTCCCCTGACGTATTTCTTCCGCCTATATATATCCATATACCCTAAAACCTTCGGCGAAAAGAATAGATCGGGAGTTCCGCCGCCGCAAGCCTCTGTAGCCACCAAAAACCAATCGGGACCCTATTCCGGCACCCTGCCGGAGGGGGGGATCCCTCACCGGTGGCCATCTTCATCATCGCGGCGCTCTCCATGACGAGGAGGGAGTAGTTCACCCTCGGAGCTGAGGGTATGTACCAGTAGCTATGTGTTTCATCTCTCTCTCTCTCTCGTGTTCTTGATTTGGCACGATCTTGATGTATAGCGAGCTTTGCTATTATAGTTGGATCTTATGTTTCTTCTCGCCCTCTACTCTCTTGTAATGGATTGAGTTTTCCCTTTGAAGTTATCTTATCGAATCGAGTCTTTAATGATTTGAGAACACTTGATGTATGTCTTGCCGTGCTTATCTGTGGTGACAATGGGATATCACGTGATCCACTTGATGTATGTTTTGGTGATCAACTTGCGGGTTCCGCCCATGAACCTATGCATAGGGGTTGGCACACGTTTTCGTCTTGACTCTCCGGTATAAACTTTGGGGCACTCTTTGAAGTACTTTGTGTTGGTTGAATAGATGAATCTGAGATTGTGTGACGCATATCGTATAATCATACCCACGGATAGTTGAGGTGACATTGGAGTATCTAGGTGACATTAGGGTTTTGGTTGATTTGTGTCTTAAGGTGTTATTCTAGTACGAACTCTTGAATAGATCGATCCGAAAAAATAACTTTGAGGTGGCTTCGTACCCTACCATAATCTCTTCGTTTGTTCTCCGCTATTAGTGACTTTGGAGTGACTCCCTGTTGCATGTTGAGGGATAGTTATATGACCCAATTATGTTATTATTGTTGAGAGAACATGCACTAGTGAAAGTATGAACCCTAGGCCTTGTTTCCTATCATTGCAATACCGTTTACGCTCACTTTTATCATTAGTTACCTTGCTGTTTTTATATTTTTAGATTACAAAAACCTATATCTACCATCCATATCGCACTTGTATCACCATCTCTTCGCCGAACTAGTGCACCTATACAATTTACCACTGTATTGGGTGTGTTGGGGACACAAGAGACTCTTTGTTATTTGGTTGAAGGGTTGCTTGAGAGAGACCATCTTCATCCTACGCCTCCCACGGATTGATAAACCTTAGGTCATCCACTTGAGGGAAATTTGCTACTGTCCGACAAACCTCTGCACTTGGAGGCCCAACAACATCTACAAGAAGAAGGTTGTGTAGTAGACATCAAGCTCTTTTCTGGCGCCATTGCCGGGGAGGCTAGGTAAGCGACACTCACACCCCGTCAACTAAGCTCTTTTCTGGCGCCGTTGCCGGGGAGGTGAGTGCTTGAAGGTATATCTTTAGATCTTGCAATCAAATCTTTTTGTTTCTTGTTTTAGCACTAGTTTAGTTTATAAAAGGAAACTACAAAAAAATGGAATCAAGTTTGCCTCATACGCTTCATCTTTTTAATATCTTTCGTGAGAATGATGGAAAGGAAAATTGTGCTCAATTGCTTGAAGAAAAATGCATTAAAATGTTTGGTACTAGATCTTTGTATGATGAGCATGATTGCAATGTTGTTAGTATGAATTCCTTGAATATCCATGATGCTAATGATATGCAAAGCCACAAGCTTGGGGAAGTTGTGTTTGATGAAGATGATATTTTTTGTCCCCCAAGTTTTGATGAGCAAATTTATTATGATGAAAGCATGCCTCCTATTTATGATGATTATATTGATGAAAGTGGATTTGGAGAGGTCGTGACTTTATTTAGGGATGAATCCACTATTTTGGAAGAGGTTTCAATTGATTATGAGAACAAAGTTGCTATATATGATGATTATTGTGATGACTTGTATGCTATTAAGAATAATGATATCCATGAAACTTGTCATCATGATTTTAACTTTCAATTGGATTATGCCTCACATGATAGTTATTTTGTTGAGTTTGCTCCCACTACTATTCATGAGAAAAAATTTGCTTATGTGGAGAGTAATAAAAATTCTATGCATGTAGATCATGAAAATAAGGTGCTGGTTATATTTTTGAATTCATTCATGATGCTACTGAAAATTATTATGAGGGAGGAATGTATGCTTATAGGAATTGCAATAATATCAAGTTTCCTCTCTATGTGCTTAAAGTTTTGAAGTTATGCTTGTTTTGCCTTCCTATGCTAGTTGATTATTGTTCCCATAAGTTGTTTTCTCACAAAATCCCTATGCATAGGAAGTGGGTTAGACTTAAATGTGCTAGTCATATTCTTCATGATGCTCCCTCTATGTTTCAATTCTTATCTTTTATGTGAGCATCATTGAAATCATCATGCCTAGCTAGGGGCGTTAAACGTTAGCGCTTGTTGGGAGGCAACCCAATTTTATTTTTGTTTCGTGCTTTTTGGTTCTGTTTAGGAATAAATAATCCATCTAGCTTCTGTTTAGATGTGGTTTTATGTTTTAATTAGTGTTTGTGCCAAGTATAACCTTTGGGATGACTTGGGTGAAGTCTTTATGATCATGCTGTAAAAAACAGAAACTTTAGCGCTCACGAGATTAGCTAAACCTTTTTACTGGAGAGCGCTATTTAGTTGATTCTTTTTGCAGATGATTACTACACAAATTCCTCAGCTCGACCAATTTATTTAGGAATTTTTGGAGTTCCAGAAGTTTGCGTTTGATACAGATTACTACGGACTGTTCTGTTTTTGACAGATTCTGTTTTCATTGTGTTGCTTGCTTATTTTGATGAATCTATGGCTAGTAAAATAGTTTATAAACCATAGAGAAGTTGGAATACAGTAGGTTTAACACCAATATAAATAAAGAATGAGTTCATTACAGTACCTTGAAGTGGTGTTTTGTTTTCCTTCGCTAACGGAGCTCACGAGATTTTCTGTTAAGTTTTGTGTTGTGAAGTTTTCAAGTTTTGGGTAAAGATTCGATGGACTATGGAATAAGGAATGGAAAGAGCCTAAGCTTGGGGATGCCCAAGGCACCCCAAGGTAATATTCAAGGACAACCAAGAGCCTAAGCTTGGGGATGCCCCGGAAGGCATCCCCTCCTTCGTCTTCGTTCATCAGTAACTTTACTTGGAGCTATATTTTTATTCACCACATGATATGTGTTTTGCTTGGAGCGTCATTTTCTTTTCTTTTGTTTTGCTTGCTGTATGAATAAAATACCAAGATCTGAAATTCTTAAATGCGAGAGAGTCTTCACATAGCTACATAATTATTTAACTACTCATTGATCTTCACTTATATCTTTTTGGAGTAGTTTGTCATTTACTCGTGTGCCTCAATATCCTATGAGTAAATGGTTGAATGATTTGATTGTCATAAATCCGAAATTATATATGTTTCATATGCTTATCCCATGGGGAGTAATGATTTTACATATAAGAAGTAGAGGTGGTAATTTATTGAAGGTTAACAAACATTGTATTGGTCACTTGAACAATTCATGAAAGAATATTGAAGGAAGAGAGATTTCACATATAAATATACTATCCTGGACATCTTCTATGATTGTGATCCCCATTAATTATTTTCAAACCTGAGAAAATTAGTTGAAGTTGGACAAGGAAGACAATATAATGAGTTATGCTTGGGTATATTTGTCTAGAAGTTATATTGTTATGGATCCTCTAACATGTGGTGCATGCTATTTAGAATCCATTGCTAGCCAAAATATCTGTACTAAGCGAGAATACTGCTTGTGCATCCAAATCCCTTGAACCAAGTTTCTTCCATGAGTGTCCACCATACCTACCTATATGCGGTATTTACTTGCCGTTCCAAGTAAATTTGCATGTGCCAAACTCTAAACCTTCAAATAATAATCTGTTTTGTATGCCCGAATCGCTCATGTAGCGAATAGGGGCAGTCAGTATCTTCCATGCTAGGTGGGTTATTCTCAAGATGAGTGGACTCCGCTCATCATTCACGAGAAAAATGGCTGGTAACTGGGATGCCCAGTCCCATGATCAAAAGATCGAAATCAAATCAAAAATAATTGCAAACAAAACTCCCCCAGGATTGATGTTAGTTGGAGGCACCCGTTGTTTCGGGCAAGCCATGGATTGATGATTGTTGGTGGAGGGGGAGTAAAAATCTTTACCTTTCTGTTTGGGAACCGCCTATAATGTATGTAGTATGGAAGATATTGGGAACTCTTGGTCGTTATGTTGACAATGAAAGCATACCTCTCAAAATTATTTTCATCTCTGTTTTTGCTTCGAGCTCTGGCACCTCTGCAAATCCCTGCTTCCCTCTGCGAAGGGCCTATCTTTTACTTTTATGCAAGAGTCAGTAGTATTCCTTCTCATTCCAACCTACTCTTTAGTTGGCAAGCATCGTGTGATGGAAAGATCTAAGCATATATGGCCATTCAAATATGTTTGAGCATGAATTATTGTTGTTGACATTACCCTTGAGGTAAAAGGTTGGGAGGCGAAACATTAAGCCCCTATCTTTCTCTGTGTTCGATGAATACTATTTGTTCTAAAAATATGCTTTGAGTGGTAGCAATCATAGAAGACTAAATGATAGTTGACTATGTGAAGTTTGCTGAATTAAAGCTCTGACATAGACTCTTCCTGAAAATAATATGAATTGTAATTTTTTGATGACTAATAACACGGTTTGTTAGTTTTTAAGAAGGTTTATGGTCTATACTTTAACATGTGAATAGCTTGCTACTTGATCATGAAAAGTTTTATGAGTTGAGCTACTGTTATGACATATAATGATGCGAGAAAAGGTGATTGAAATTATCATTGATCAAACTTGTGCACCTGCTAGCATTAAAATTTCATAAATTATTTCTTTTATCAATTACCTACTCGAGGACGAGTAGGAATTAAGCTTGGGGATGCTGATACGTCTCCAACGTATCTATAATTTATGAAGTATTCATGCTATTATATTATCCATCTTGGATGTTTTATGAGCTTTACTATGCACTTTTATATGATTTTTGGGACTAACCTATTGACCCAGAGCCCAGTGCCAGTTCCTGTTTTTTCCCTTGTTTCAGTGTTTCGAAGAAAAGGAATATCAAACGGAGTCGAAACGGAATGAAACCTTCTGGAGAAGTTATTTTCGGAAGGAAAGCAACCCGGGAGACTTGGAGTCCATGTCAAGAAAGCAACGAGGGAGGCACGAGGAAGGGGCGCGCCCTCCACCCTCGTGGGCCCCTCGTGGCTCCCCTGGCGTATTTCTTCTGCCTATATATATCCATATACCCTAAAACCTTCGGGGAACAAAATAGATCGGGAGTTCCGCCGCCGCAAGCCTCTGTAGCCACCAAGAACCAATCGGGACCCTGTTCCAGCACCCTGCCGGAGGGGGGGATCCCTCACCGGTGGCCATCTTCATCATCCCGGCGCTCTCCATGACGAGGAGGGAGTAGTTCACCCTCGGGGTTGAGGGTATGTACCAGTAGCTATGTGTTTGATCTCTCTCTCGTGTTCTTGATTTGGCACGATCTTGATGTATCGCGAGCTTTGCTATTATAGTTGGATCTTATGTTTCTTCTCCCCCTCTACTCTCTTGTAATGGATTGAGTTTTCCCTTTGAAGTTATCTTATCGGATCGAGTCTTTAATTATTTGAGAACACTTGATGTATGTCTTGCCGTGCTTATCTGTGGTGACAACGGGATATCACGTGATCCACTTGATGTATGTTTTGGTGATCAACTTGCGGGTTCCGCCCATGAACCTATGCATAGGGGTTGGCACATGTTTTCATCTTGACTCTCCGGTATAAACTTTGGGGCACTCTTTGAAGTACTTTGTGTTGGTTGAATAGATGAATCTGAGATTGTGTGATGCATATCGTATAATCATACCCACGGATACTTGAGGTGACATTGGAGTATCTAGGTGACATTAGGGTTTTGGTTGATTTGTGTCTTAAGGTGTTATTCTAGTACGAACTCTTGAATAGATCGATCCGAAAGAATAACTTTGAGGTGGTTTTGTACCCTACCATGATCTCTTCGTTTGTTCTCCGCTATTAGTGACTTTGGAGTGACTCTTTGTTGCATGTTGAGGGATAGTTATATGACCCAATTATGTTATTATTGTTGAGAGAATTCCACTAGTGAAAGTATGAACCCTAGGCCTTGTTTCCTATCATTGCAATACCGTTTACGCTCACTTTTATCATTAGTTACCTTGCTGTTTTTATATTTTCAGATTACAAAAACCTATATCTACCATCCATATTGCACTTGTATCACCATCTCTTCGCCGAACTAGTGCACCTATACAATTTACCATTGTATTGGGTGTGTTGGGGACACAAGAGACTATTTGTTATTCGGTTGCAGGGTTGCATGAGAGAGACCATCTTCATCCTACGCCTCCCACGGATTGATAAACCTTAGGTCATCCACTTGAGGGAAATTAGCTACTGTCCTACAAACCTCTGCACTCGGAGGCCCAACAAGGTCTACAAGAAGAAGGTTGTGTAGTAGACATCAGTGACGCTGTCCTGGGCTCCACGATGACCTTCGTCCTGCCGTCCTTCTGGTCTTGGTCTCCTTGCACTGATATGGCAACCTTTGCCTCATGCCTCGGTACTCCTTGCCTGTGCTTGCCTCCTTAGCACCAAAGCGGAAACAAGGACGCTGCGCGCGCTGGCGCCCGCCTGGTGCCGATCGTCATGGCTCACGTCACGAGATCCTCGTGAGGTTTTCCCCGCCTTGATATCTCCGCTCCTCGTGAGCCTGCCTGTCTAGCCCACTCCTGAGGAGGTCTTGCATCATCCGCCTCGCGAGGCTTGGCTCCTTGCGAGGGTCTTGGATGCCTTGTTGATGAAGATGGACCGTATGGCCCGCTGACTTAGCCACGCCGTGGTCCGCAGGCAGGCAAGTCTTGGGACCCCCATTCCTGGAACGCCGACAGCGTTCGCTAGGAACGAACAAGGTTCCCGTCCAGAACAGGTCTTCGGGAGACGGTGCACCTCGCCCCACGGTGGGCGCCAAATGTCGGGCGTTGGGTGCGACATATGCCAATGGATGGCTTATCATGGTGGGAGCGAGTAGAACGTCGCCGGTGCCTGGAAGCGGGATGAGGCGTAGACACGAACGCCGGCGCACTTTACCCAGGTTCGGGGCTCTCCTAGGAGATAACACCCCTAGTCCTGCTCTGTGGGGTCTCCGCATGATCACTAAGGCACTAGTGAGTACAATGGTGCTCCTCGAGCTGTATGCCAGAGGTGGAAGAAGGCAGGGCTCGCCCCCTCCTCTCTCTATGTGTGAGTCTAGTTCTAACTGGTTGGGAACCCTTTGCATGGTTGCCCTGGGGGGTTCATATAGGCCTACCCCCAGGGGTACAATGGTAATCTGGTGAGGGGTAGGACCCGGCTGTCAGTGTCTGTGGTCGTCGGCTTCTCTGCCGGCTGCTGGGGCCCGCCGCCTGGTGGGCCCCGCCGACTGGTCTGGTACGGAGCCGACAGGCCGCGCCCGCCGCTCGCGGGTCTTGCCGGTTGTTGATTACTGTAGCCACGATGCTAATGACGCATGCTTGGTCAGGGGAGCATCGCTACAGTCCCACCGCCTGGTGGGAGATCACTGTAGCCACACCGTGTCTCATCTGGTTAATGGTGCACGGGCCCCGAGGAAGGAACGGACCGCCTGCTGGAAGCCGGCCTTCCTCAGGCCCGACTGGTCAGGCTTTTGCCGTCTTCCGGGCTCTCGCTGCCTGGTAGGGCCCGCCGTCTGCATGCCGTACCGACAAGCCATCGTGGGGGCAGGGCACCGCCTGACAGGAGTGACGTCAAGGGTGGGGTGGCAATAGTGCCGCACCGTGCGGAGATCTCCGCCTGTACGGGGCACCGTGGCCGCGCCTTGCCCTGGACGTGGGGGTGATGGACTACACTATAGCCACACCCTGTCTTGTCTTCTTAACGGAGGCGCAGACTTTGAGGGCGCCGCGGGCCGAGTGCTAGGAGTCGGCCTCTCTGGAGGCAGCCTGCTAGGAGTCGGCCTATCTTGGTGCCGTCTTCTAGAGCTACGAGGAGGCGGCGCTTCATCCTGGACGATTATGGGGCGCAGCCGGCCCAATGTCTTGAAAGGTTCAGGGACACGGGCTAGGCTACCCGTGGCCCATTACTCCGACAAATACAGAGGGAATCGCGACAGATCCCGATAAGTCATTGAGTGGTTGACCAGGTCTCGCCGCATCATGACAGTCGGTTTTCGGCTTTCTCTACTCATCTGCTTGACCAGATGAACCGGAAGCACAATCGCAGTAGTTCTCCCTTTACTACCTTAGCCGATAGAGCAGAACGTAAGGTAGCAAGCACAGGAGTCGGTCAACCCAACTATTGACCCAAGACATGATTCGGAGCTGATGCATATAAGGCCAAACTCGCGATGCCGAGGTACGCTTAGAGCTGTTCAGACTTTGTCGGCAACTCATTTGTTCTCATCCCGAGCCCCTGGCAAGTTATGCCAAGGTGTGACAACATCCCAAGGAGCAAAATTCAGTTCTGTAGAAATAGGCCAATGCTGAATACAGATTATGTTCACTGGGATCTGAGTGATATGACAATCGTTATGTTATAGATAAAAACGCCACGGCCCCAGCTATTTGACATGCCAGGGGTCGAAGGCTGAGGAAAAAGGCACCTTACAGGCTCGAAATATAGAGTGCGGTCTACAAAAGTTATTTTGGACCTCCTGTCGCACGTCTGCGTCGCCTGTCCTCGGTTAAGGGACTCAATTGACGGGAATGACCCTTGGATAAATGTATGAACTCGAACTCTGATAGAGTCCGTGAGATAACCAGCCTCTGAGTCACCTGTGGAGGGAACATAAGAAAGAAAAAGGTAGTTAGAAGAAATAGGAGAGGTTGTGGAAGTGCTTGAAAGTCCTTCCATATTGTGCTTCCGCCGATGCCCAGGGTATTTCAAGTGCATAATTATGTATGCGTAGTACCAAATTCGCAGGCGTTTTAGGTGAACGGCGGAAGCCGAATTGCTAGTCCAATATGGACATTAATCGGTCATGTTGAATGAAGACCGGCGGCTTAATGGCCGATGAGGTGTGCGGTGTGACAGGGCCGCTGTGCAGTTCGACTGAGTTAGCTATGGCGTGCTCTTCTGTATGGAGGGAGTGTTTCGTGCGTTCCCCTGTAGGGGTGTGCGTCACATATGCCATGTTCACTGTTTTTACTTCGGGGGAAACTGCTTTTGACCCCTAGTATTTGTTTGGTGAGTTTCTTCGTTGTCGCTATCACCGGGTGGCCTCCTCCCCTTGTGTCCGGCGTTGAGCTTGCCGGCCTGCTTGAAGGCCCAACAACTTCTGTTGGTATGATTGGCTGGTTTGTCGGGGTGGCCATGAATCTAGCACGGCCTATCCAGTATCTTGTCTAAAGCGGATAGTCCGTCCTTGTTTGCCTTGAATGGTTTTTTCCGTTGACCGGGTTTGGGACCAATGAATCCAGCATTGACCACTGTGTCGTGCATTTTTTCATTGTGTTTGTGCTTGCTGCGTCGCGGCTTGCCATTGCCGTCTCAGACTTCGGACGTGCCCGGATCGCTGGCGCTGCTGCTTTTACGAGCCAGCTAGCTGTCTTCGCCCATGCAAATGCGGGTCATCAGAGCGGTAAGGGCTGACATGGATTTTGGTTTTTCATGTCCGAGGTGGCGGGCGAGCCATTAGTCTCGGACGCTGTGTTTGAGGGCCGCTAGGGCTTTCGCGTACGGACAGTCGACGATTTGGTTGTTTTAAACTAAGAATCTAGTCCAGAGCTTCCTGGCTGACTCTCTAGCCTGTTGGACATTGTGACTTAAGTCATCGGCATCTGGTGGCCGGACATATGTTCCTTGGAAGTTGTTGCGGAAGGCGTTTTCCAAGTCCTCCCAACTGCCGATAGAGTTTTCCGGCAGACTGTTTAACCAGTACCGAGCTGGTCCTTTGAGTTTTAGTGGTAGGTATTTGATGGCATGGAGGTCATCTCCGCGAGCCATATGGATATGGAGAAGAAAATCCTCGATCCACACCGCGGGGTCAGTTGTTCCATCGTATGATTCGATATTCACGGGTTTAAACCCTTCTAGGAATTCATGCTCCATTACTTCATCAGTGAAGTAGAGTGGGTGTGCGGTGCCTCTATATTGGGCCACGTCGCGACTTTGCTCAGATAGAGTCCGTCTGCGGTTTTCGACCCAGGCGTGACTAGGTTTGTCACGTCCGAATAGATAGCCGTCGTCACGTGTCAAAGCATGTCCTCGCGATTCGTAGATCGATCTGGTATGTCCTGCTGTACTGTCCTGTCGAAGGTCATATGTAGAACCCCGAGCTGTCTTATCTCTGTTTTTTCATAGCGGTGGGGCGGGCTGCTGTGCGGCTTGATTTGCCGTTTTATCTCGACCGCGTTGTGGTCGGTCGGCCGCATTGTCCCGACCGCGTGGTATAAGTTCTGTTGCCTCCTCGTCGAACTGAGGTAGCAATCTGTGCTTCGGGTAACACTTGGTTGGGCGCTTGAGGCCATATTCTTCGGCTGCTAGGATATCTACCTTTCTATCGTTGTAACGCCCCGAGACCGACGCTCCAGAAGTCTTCCAGCTATTTTGTTGTCGCCGTGTGTTTTATTTTTGCTTGTTGCATTTCATCATGTCATCATGCATATCGCATCCGCATGTTTTCTTAAAACTTGCATCCATTCATAGTGCCGCTTCTCCTTCATCTCGGCGTCCTTTTTCAGATCGACTGGGTTTTGCTTCCCTCTTGTCTGGCTGCTTAACCTCTCCGCGCAACCCATACTCTTTGCTGCCTTGTCCAAAACTTCCCTGAACCGCACGGTCATGACCAGTGGGTCTGGAACAATCCCGAGTTATCCTAAACATCATCCGTTCTTTGTTTAGACCACCCGAAGCCGTCCGATAAAAATCTAGGGGCTAATCCCCTCTCATATTAGCCACCTACTATATATAGTGGGCAACCCTAGAAACTAGGGATCCTGTCCCATCCATACGTCCAATCCCTCCGCCGCCGCCGTTCCACCAAATCCCCTCGGGATCCCCTTCTCCTCGTTTTCCTCCAACCACCAACAGGAGCCCGAACCCCTTCTCCCCTTCTTCCCGAGCTCCTCCGCTGTTCCCTGCCCGAGCTCGTCGCCCGCGCTTGTAGTTGTCTGCCCGAGACTCCAAGCAGGAGCGCTCGGCTCCGTCTCCTCCGCCCGCTGGCCGCACCTCACCTCCTGCCGTGCGCCTCCACCTGCGCCCGCATCCGTCGTCCTCCGCGCCCAGGCAGTCCCCGTCCGCGCCCTTCCTCCCTACTCTTCCTTCCCTTACTCTATCTCTTCTCTTTTCCCCGCTCAGCTCTCTGTTGCCTCCACAGGACGCCATGGTCGGCCTCTTCTTTCGATCCGTCGCAGCGCCTTTGTCTCCGTCAAGCAGCAGCAGCACCGTGCGCCTTCGACCACGCCAGACCCCTCGCCTCGCCGTGCAGACCACCCAAGGCCGTCTCAAGCCCTGCCCAGAGCAGCCAAGCCGCCGGTGAGCTCCTCCATCGCGCGCACCCCCAACTCCTCTCCTTCTCTCTGAATGTGCTCCCTCCCTGTCTTTCTCGCACAGAGAACCGACGCAGCCCCTGAGCTCCGCCCGCGCCGTCGTTGCCCAGATCCGGTGCCTGCCGGCCGGATCCGCCCCATCTCCACCTCGCCGGCCTTCCCTGCAGCCACCGTCGCTCCCCTTCAAGTCCCACGCCGTCGTTGCTGTCCCCTGCTGCTGCCGCTGTTTCCCCTGTCGAACGAATGAGCACGACGCCCCTGCGCTCGCGCCTGGGCCACCTCTGCTTCGGCCCAGCGGCTCCCCTCCGACGCGTGAGGCCCAGCGCGCCAAGCTGGCCTCCTCTGCCTCGGCCTTTAGGCCCAATGTGAGCAGCCCGCTGGCCTTTCCTCTGCTGGGCTTCCTGTTCCAGTTTCGGCCCGTAGTGTTTTTTTCCTACTGCTGCGATTTTCGCATTTATCCAGAGAACTGTAGTTTTACAGGAAAAACCCCTCATGTTCATGCATATAATAATTCATCAACCATGTATCGGATTAAAATACTTCATATATGAAAAATCTCTAGAATTTCATCTAGTTTCATAATATGCCAGTCTCATCCATATCTAAAATGTTTAAACATGCTGTTTGATTAAATTTGCTAAAATGCCATGCTAAAATGATTTTTTTCATAACTAAATAACCGTAGCTCCAAATTTAATAAACCTTATATGTAAATGTGGTAGAAAAATGCATAGATTAACATGGTGCACTTTATTTTGCTGTTTAACAACATTAAAATTGCGTTTATGGCAGAACAGTACCAAATCTAAAATATGCACATGGGGATTTTCCGGAATTGTTGTTTCTTCTTTCCGGCCTCACTTAAACTTGCCTAAATAGTTAGTTCAATTATGCTTCACCTCTTGCAATGTTTAGTAACATTTAATATTGTTGGGTACATAAACAAATTTAATGCTTCACCTCTCGTCAACATGCAATTCGTTGCATATTGAGCTCCACTTAATTTGTAGTGTTGTTTGTTGCACTTTGCCATGCCATGCTCATTGAACCGGACATGCATCATACTTGATTGTGCATCATGCCATGTTTATGTGATGGTTGTTTACTATGTTGTTTGTTTCTTTCCGGTTGCTTCTCTCGTTAGCTTCGGTTACGTTCCGGAGTTGTGAGGATCCGTTCGACTACATCCGTTTGTCTTCTTCATGGACTCGTTCTTCTTCCTAGCAGGATTTCAGGCAAGATGACCATACCCTCGAAATCACCTCTATCTTTGCTTGCTAGTTGTTCGCTCTATTGCTATGTCGCGCTACCTACCACTTGCTATATCATGCCTCCCATATTGCCATGTCAAGCCTCTAATCCACTCTTCCTAGCAAACCGTTGTTTGGCTATGTTACCGCTTTTGCTCAGCCCCTCTTATAGCGTTGTTAGTTGCAGGTGAAGTTGAAGATTGCTTCATGTTGGAACATGATTATGTTGGGATATCACAATATCTCTTATTTAATTAATACACCCATATACTTGGTAAAGGGTGGAAGGCTCGGCCTTATGCCTAGTGTTTTGTTCCACTCTTGCCGCCCTAGTTTCCGTCATACCGGTGTTATGTTCCTTGATTTTGCGTTCCTTACGCGGTTGGGTGATTTATGGGACCCCCTTGACAGTTAGCTTTGAATAAAACTCCTCCAGCAAGGCCCAACCTCGGTTTTACCATTTGCCTACCTAAGCCTTTTTCCCTTGGGTTCTGCAGACTCGAGGGTCATCTTTATTTTAAACCCCCGGGCCAGTGCTCCTCTAAGTGTTTGTCCAACCCGTCAGTCGCCGGTGGCCACCAGGGGCAACTCTGGGCTTGCCTATCGGAAGCTTGGACAATCCGATGTGCCCTGAGAACGAGATATGTGCAGCTCCTATCAGGATTTGTCGGCACATACGGGCGGCTTTGCTGGTCTTGTTTTACCATTGTCGAAATGTCTTGTAAACCGGGATTCCGAGACTGATCGGGTCTTCCCGGGAGAAGGTTTATCCTTTGTTGACCGTGAGAGCTTATAATGGGCTAAGTTGGGACACCCCTGCAGGGTATTATCTTTCGAAAGCCGTGCCCGCGGTTATGTCGTAGATGGGAATTTGTTAATGTCCAGTTGTAGAGAACTTGACACTCGACTTAACTAAATACATCAACCGCGTGTGTACCCGTGATGGTTTCTTTTTGGCGGAGTCTGGGAAGAGAACACAGCTTTTGGGTTATGTTTGACGTAAGTAGGAGTTCAGGATCACTTCTTGATCATTACTAGTTGACGACCGTTCCATTGCTTCTCTTCTCGCTCTTATTTGCATATGTTAGCCACCATACATGCTAGTGCTTGCTGCAGCTCCACCTCACTACCCTTTCCTTCCTATAAGCTTAAATAGTCTTGATCTCGTGGGTGTGAGATTGCTGAGTCCTCGTGACTCACAGATACCTCCAAAATAGTTGCAGGTGCCGACGATACCAGTGCAGGCGACGCAACCGAGCTCAAGTGGGAGTTCGACGAGGAACGTGGTCGTTACTATGTTTCGTTTCCTGATGATCAGTAGTGGAGCCCAGTTGGGACGATCGGGGACCTAGCATTTGGGGTTGTCTTCTTTTATTTTGGTTCCGTAGTCGGACCTATGTGTGTACTCTGATTGTTGTATGATTTATTTATGTATTGTGTGAAGTGGCGATTGTAAGCCAACTCTTTATCCCATTCTTGTTCATTACATGGGATTGTGTGAAGATGACCCTTCTTGCGATAATACCTACAATGCGGTTATGCGTCTAAGTCGTGCCTCGACACGTGGGAGATATAGCCGCATTGTGGGTGTTACAAGTTGGTAATCAGAGCCATCCGCGACTTAGGAGCCCCCTGCTTGATCGAATCGCTGACGTTGTTGAGTCTAGAACAAAAATGTTTTGAGTCTTAGGATTATATATATCGGAGAGTAGGATTCTTTTTACTCCTCAGTCCCTTCGTCGCTCTGGTGAGGTCTCCTGACGTAGAAGTTTAGACTTTTCTCTCCTCAAATTTCACTAAAAAAATTTTTAGGATCACGTGGGTATCTTGGAATCGCTCCGATGGTTTTGTGACGAGAACATTGTTCATGGTGCCTCCTGACATTTAGGGGTTGTGGCAGTGTCCTGGGGAGTTGAGCTCCGAGCTGTTGTCGTCACAATTTTATCGTTGCAGTTCTGGAATACTTGAGTTTCGCTGACATCGAAAATCTCTTTTATGCAGTTGTTGGTGAGATTACATCGACGCCACCAAGTACTGGGGCGGGAGTTCGGGAGTATTGCCATAACTCGTATAACGGATGCTTTTCGAAGGTTGAGGTAAATGATTTCCGAAGATTTCTTGGTTATGTGTTGAAGGATGGATACAGCTGGATCTAGGTATTGTTAGTTTGGGTGAGATATATTGCGTCCCCTATATCCCCAACACCTGATTGCATAACCAGAAAGTTTCGGGAGTTTATAAGTGTCACGACCGGTTTTTCAATAAAATGTTTATTGAGAGACCAATCCCTTTTACGGACCAGCGAGGAAGAATTCCTTCTCACTGGTAGACAATATCTTGGTCACAGAAGAAAAATACCAGGAGTACTAAATATAATACAAGGTTGAGCAGAGACAGCCCAACAATTTATTACATGCACGCCGCTAATACAAGACGGCGGATAGGGTGGCAAACTACTAACTTACGATAATAACGGTGGTGGAAATATCATCGCGAAGCGAGTGATATGATTCCAGGAGATTACAACTCATCGAGCGTCGGAGTGAGGCTCGAGGAGACTTATTGCGGGTGGCGGAAGCGAATACAATACAGGTGACCAAAGTCCGGGATCGCGCAGGACTGACTGGGACTCCTCTAGGCATCGGACGCGCTATCAAACTCTTCATCCAAGAGATTGCCTTCGTCAACATCTGGCCAAATCAACAAGCCAGGTGAGTACTATGAAAGTACTCGCAAGACAGTTCAGACATAAGATATAACAAATGTAAACATGAAGCATATGAACAAGTTAACCGGTGCGATTAGACATAGCGGTAATAAATACTGGGTGCCAAGCGAGGGTCTGAATGACGCCTCGAGCGGAAACTGCGGAATAGTAATACTGGTGCCAAACGAGTGTCTGAAAGAATCCTCCAGCGGAAAATGCGGAATATTAATGCGGGTACCAAACGAGTGTCTGAAAGACTCCTCGAGCGGAAAATGCGGAATATTAATGCGGGTACCAAACGAGTGTCTGAAAGACTCCTCGAGCGGAAAATGCGGAATAATAATGCGGGTACCAAACGAGTGTCTGAAAGACTCCTCGAGCGGAAAATGCGGAATAATAATGCCACAGTCGGGTGTCGGGGCGACACCACATAAAGGGCTTATAACAGAAAATAATAGACAGTTCATGCCGCAGTCAGACGTCTGAGCGACATCACATAAAGGGCTTATATGTAAAGTAAGAAACGAGTACACGCCACAGTCGGACGTATGCGCGACGTCTCATAAAGGGCTTATATCACAACTCATTAATACAATAGTTCGGGAACATAAATCATCACAAGCATTACACAAATATAAAGTTAGTCCATCCACATGAATAACAATAAATCTGAATTTACCACTTGAGCTTGTTCACCGGGGACAAGTTTTTCACACAGATGGTATGGATGTAATACTTACACTGCTTGATCATAGATACGATGATTTGGAAGGAATTGACTCTGCAGAGTTTGTACTTAACCACAGCCAACGGATTTCAGTAGTCCCGGGGACTAGTTCCGTCTACGGTGTTTTGGAAGAAACACGTCTAACCAGTACACACCCAATTCATCCATCCGAAGCCAGGGATCACCCTCGGCAACATTCAAGAAAAACCTTGAGACGGGGAGGCTACAACCTCGCGTAGCATGGGATCAAATTTCTATAGCGCGCTTTAAGGGGGTGCCCCCCTCCCGGTCCCAAATAGAAACACCCATGCCCCCTGACCGAATGACTGGCTTTAATCCAGGGCCAAGGTACCATCATCCCGGCCTCTCTGTTTGGTGTGTACACGGAAAGAGGTTACCAACTTACTAAACCGCATCCTGGCAATGAGACATGTGGTAGCACGGAAAGGGGAAAGAACGGTAACGCGGCTCCAACCACGTTAACGTCGGAGAAAGTCGGATGACGCAAGGCTGGCATGCCACAACAGTACCACATTGCTGCCCTTCATGTCACCACATGATTAGGCCATCTCTCATCAGAGATCATCGCAACTTTGGAACATGCGGGAAAAGATCGACAACGTGGCTCCAACCACGTTAACGTCAAAGAAAGTCGGACGACGCAAGGCTGGTATGCTACAATAGTACCACCTTGCTGCCCTTCATGTCACCACATGATTAGGCCACCTCTCATCAGAGGTCATCGCAAATTTGGAACAACCGGGTCGTTGCCTTACAAGCAACGAGGTATTTACCGACACTTATATGCCACGCACAAACTCTCACGTGAACATGTAAAACACCTGTCATATCAAGTGTTCAAAACATGCTTGGCTGGTTCGGAGAAGTCGGAGTTTAGCTCGGCGAAGTTCGCGGTTCCGTCACCTCTCCGGAACCTACGGCAATCACGAAACGGGTACTAACGTGAAAACCAACACATGCACAGAAACTTTTCCAAATATTTTTCAAATAAATCCCATAAAAAACTAGACAAAATTTGAAGATTGTCAGAAAAAGAATCACTCAAAAATACCTTTTTATTAAAAGTTATAAAGGTTTCTGTCTAGGGACTTATCTGTAATGAAACAGAAAAGTTCCAGGGTTTTAACTGAGAAAACAGAAAACGCTTCGGTTGGGAATGCGCAAGCGCAAAGGAGAAAACGTATTCTGCCCGAAGGCGCCAACAGAAAACGGTTCGCGAATAAAAGAACAGAGGCTGACACGCGGGGTCCACATGTCAGGTTTGAAAAGCTCGCCGGCGCCCGAAGACTGCGGTGGATGTCGGCGTCGAACCACGGCGAGTTAGGAGGAACGGAGGGTACCAAGAGCTTCAGCGTCCTCTTCCACGTCGGTGGGTGGTGGACTCGTCCAACGGGGAGCACCACGTCGATGGCGACACTTTCTCCGGCGGACGGCGGCTCGGGTGAGGATGGGGAACTCCGGTGGAGGGCTGCATGCTTCAAATTGAAGTGCGGGTCAGAAAGAGGGATGCATGGTGAAGCTACTGGCAAGAGAATGGAGGCGGAGGAGCACACACGGGGGCGAATCGGGCTGGATCCTGTGGCGGGTCGCGGCGGCCGGAGTCGAGGAAGGAGACCTCCTCGGGGCTCTTCTAGTGGCTAGGCGTGCTCTAGGGGGAGTGCAGGGCTGGTGGGTGCTCGAGTTGAAGCTCGGGGCCTCTATTTATAGGCAGATCGACGGGGTGGCCGTGAACGGAGAATCTCCGGCGAGCGATTACGGCGGAGCAGTGGATTGGCAGGGGGCTTGAGCGGCCGGGCAGCATCAGTGGAGGTTACTGGATTCGTTTTGCAGCTAAACAGGGTCGGTCTTGGCGTAATGGCGTCGGTCCACGGTGAGGTGACCGCACGGGCTCAACGGCGGCAGAGAACGCGCTCCGCGCCCTGCGGTTCACGACGAGAGCGGCAGCGCGTTCGGGGGAGTGGAAGGCCACGCGGCGAGCTCCGGTGGTTTGGGCGGTGCTGGGTGGCGTCGTCGGCGCCGTGTCTCCCGCTGGCGTCCGCAAAGCCGCCGCCGGCGTCGGTCACGGGGCGGCGCACCTTCTGCTGCTCGTCGCCGACGCCCGCAAGGCGCCAGGCGTTCGTGCGGTGCAGGAACAAGGGGGCGGGGACAAGGAGCAAGGCGACGCCGTGGCACTGGCGAGATCGACGTCCTCCTCTGAAGAAAACGACAGCAGCCACTGACTGAATCTCTGAACTTTCTGAACTTTGACAAAGACAGTGCACTGCAGGTGTTCGACAGAAGGTTTTGGCTATGAGATAAATTTTTCTGGAGCTGTAACTTGGTGAGATGACCACTCAAAGCACCCAGGGGCTGCCTGATTTTACTTGGAATTTTTGGAGAAGGTTTGGAATGAATTTCACCAAATTTGACAAATCTGGTCCAAACTTGTAGCAAGTGTAGTTTGAAAATTTTGAACTGAAGACCAGTGGATCTTCATGGTTCTAGGTTGAGGGTACAAAGGACTAGGAGGGGAAAAAGGTTTGGTGCCAAAATCAAGACAGAAAGTGGAGTTCCTTTGTAAATCTCCAAGTGGTAGAATAGAAGACAGAAATTTGTTTGAATATAGTTTGAATGGAAAAAAAATCACATGGGGAGGTTCAACTTGCTGGATTTGATGCAAATCATGATCCAGAGGTGAGGGAGTGGTTAGGAGAGAGGATTTGCACTAATGCCATGGCAAGAAGGAATTGTTGAAAGTGGCAAAGGATTTTCCAAAAGCCATAGTGCAAATTCAAAAAGGTTTTTCAAAGGTTATTTTCCCCAAAAGAAAAACATTTTGTCTTGAGTCCAAATGAAAGGCAAGAACTTCCAAGACCAAAGGCAGATCTTGGGTGAATCCAAATAAAACTTTTTCCATAAAGAAAATATATGAGAGGGAGAGTTCTCTTGAAGAAAAAATCTAAATCACTCCCCTCAAGTCAAATAAAATCTTTTGAAAAAAAATCCAAATAAAAACTTGGGTGTCACAACACCTACCCCCTTAGGAAAAATCTCGTCCTCGAGATTTCTGCTGATCCTCAAATAGATATGGATACTCTGCTCGAAGGAAATCCTCCCTTTCCCATGTAGCTTCATCCTTAGTGTGGTTGCTCCACTGAACCCTGAAAAATCTTGTTGTTTTCTGACGGGTCCTCCATTCAGACTCTTCTAAAATCTTTACCGGCCTTTCTCTGTAGGTGAGATCTGGTTGCATATCAATGTTCTCATGAGGTACATGTTTTTCTGGGTTGCTCACACATTTTCTTAACTATGAGACGTGGAACACGTCATGGACGTCTGACAGCTCCTTGGGGAGGTCTAGTTGGTAGGCCACCGTGCCTCTTCGTGCCTTCACACAAAATGGTCCAATAAATCTTGGGGCTAGCTTCCCCTTAATTTTGAACCGTTGCACACCCCTCATAGGAGATACTCGGAGGTATACGGAATCACCAGGTTCAAAGCTGACCTCACGGTGCTTCTGATCATAGTAGCTCTTTTGTCGGCTCTGTGCTGTCTTGAGTCTGTCCCTGATTTGTTTAACTTTCTCCTCGGCCTCTTTAAGCATGTCTAGGCTGAAGATACAGCTGTCACCTGTTTCTGACCAATTCAGAGGGGTACGACATCTTCGTCCGTACAACGCTTCAAAGGGTGCCATTTGCAAGCTGGCTTGGTAACTGTTGTTGTAAGCAAATTCGGCATACGGCAAACTCTCTTCCCAACTGGATCCATAGGTGAGCACACAGGCTCTTAGCATATCCTCTAGGATTTGGTTTACACGCTCCGTTTGTCCATGGGTCTGAGGGTGGTATGCTGTACTGAAGGCCAGTTGCGTGCCCAGAGCTTGTTGTAGGTGATCCCAAAATTTGGAGACGAATTGGGTGCCTCGGTCTGATATTATAGTCTTTGGGACTCCGTGCAAGCAAACTATACGGGAGAGATAAAGTTTTGCCAGTCTTTGTGTGGAGTAGGTAGTCTTCACGGGAATGAAATGAGCAACCTTGGTTAGTCGGTCTGTGATGACCCATATGGCGTCATTTCCGCGTTGTGATCGGGGTAATCCGACAATGAAGTCCATTCCGATTTCATCCCATTTCCACTCCGGTATCCTGTTAGGCTGGAGTAGCCCTGCTGGCTTTTGGTGCTCGGCCTTGATGCGCTGACATGAATCGCAACAAGCAATGAACGTGGCTATATCTCTTTTCATACCGTGCCACCAAAATCTTTCCTGGATGTCCTTGTACATTTTGGTTCCTCCAGGATGGATCGAGTATGGGGCGGTGTGGCTTTCCGTCAAGATCTGTTGCTTGAGTCCCTCAATGTTAGGTACGCAAAGTCAGTCTCGGTACCATAATGTTCCTTCACTGTCCGTGACGAATTCTGAAGTCTTACTAAGATTCATTTTCTTCTTTATGCCTTCGATACTGGGATGTCCCTGTTGAGCCTTCTTGATTTGTTCCACTAGGGTGGGTTGTATCTCCAGGTTCGATACGGTGCCCTCAGAGACTAACATCATGTTGAGCCTAGTGAACTCTCGCTGAAACTCAGGCCTCAAATTTTGCTGACCGTCACTGTCCGGGCTGGGGTTTCGACTAAGGGCATCGGCCACTACATTTGCTTTCCCTGGGTGGTAGTGAATACCGACGTCATATTCCTTGACCAATTCCAACCAGCGTCGTTGGCGTAAATTCAGCTCTGGCTGTGTGAAAATATATTTGAGGCTCTTATGGTCCGTATATATTTCACAGCGATTTCCCAACAGAAAGTGCCTCCACTCCTTGAGTGCATGTATAACTGCTGCTAGCTCCAGGTCATGTGTTGGGTAATTTTCCTCAAGTTTTCGTAGCTGCCTGGAGGCATATGCGACAACCTTGCCATCCTGCATTAGCACACATCCGAGACCTTTTCGGGATGCGTCACAATACACTTCAAAGCTCTTGTGTATGTCTGGTACGATTAAGACCGGTGCGGTTGTCAGTTTCTTCTTGAGTTCTTGGAAGCTCTGCTCGCATGCTTCCGTCCATACAAATTTCTTGTCCTTCTTGAGTAACTGTGTTATAGGTTTTGCCATAGTGGAGAACCCTTCAATAAATCTCCTGTAATATCAGGCCATTCCTAGGAAACTCCGCACATCTGTAACATTTGCGGGTGGCTTCCAGTCTAGTATGGCCTTGACTTTTTCTGGGTCTACGGCCACGCCTTCTTGGTTCAATATATGGCCCAAGAAACCAACTTGTCTTAGCCAAAATTCGCATTTGCTAAATTTGGCGTACAACTGATGTTTCCTCAATTCTCCCAAAACAATTCTGAGGTGCTCAACATGCTCTTCTGGTGTCCTTGAGTAAACCAGAATATCGTCAATGAATACCACAACAAATTTGTCCATGAATTTCATGAACACTTTGTTCATGAGGTGGACGAAATATGTGGGGGCGTTCGTTAGTCCAAAAGGCATCACTGTAAACTCGTATAACCCATATCTGGAAGTGAAAGCCGTCTTGGGAATATCTTCCGTCCGTACCTTCAATCGGTGATATCCCGATCTCAAATCAATTTTTGAGAATACCTTGGCCTGTGCGAGCTGGTCAAACAAATCATTTATTCGTGGCATCGGATATTTGTTTTTGATGGTGACCATATTGAGGGCTCGATAGTCTATGCACAGCCTCAGTGTCCCATCTTTCTTTTTGGCGAACAACACAGGCGAACCCCAAGGTGAGGAGCTGGCTCGAATAAATCCTTTGTCCAACAACTCCTTTATCTGCTTCTTCAACTCCACCAATTCTGAGGGTGCCATCCTATACGGCTTTTTATAGATGGGAGCGGTGCCAGGTGCTAGTTCAATGCTGAATTCTATCTCTCGGTCTGGTGGCATGCCTGGTAGTTCTTCCGGGAACACATCAGGGAACTCGCATACCACTGGGACTTCTCTCAGCTCCGCAATGTCCATTTTGTTCAGTTTTGGTTTCTGGGATTGTGGCCTTTCTTGAGCGGAAACTCTTATAGTCTTGCCGTGATGGTGAGTGAGAATCACGGTCCGATTGGAACAGTCGATGAATCCTTTGTTGGTGGTTAACCAGTCCATCCCTAAAATGACATCCAGTCCTTTACTTTCCAACACGATGAGATTCGCGTGGAATTGTAGTCCTTCGAACTCAATGACCACTCCTTGGCAGTAACCTTGAGCGATTTGCTTATTTCCGGGGGACTTGATGATCATAGATTTTTCCAAGGGAAGTATCGGAAAACCGTGTTGCGAAACAAAACTCTTCGAAACGAACGAATGGGAAGCTCCAGAATCAAACAAAACCGTGGCAGGTACTCTGTTGACAGGGAACGTACCGAGCACGATGTCTGGGGCATTCTGCGCTTCTTCCCTGGTCACATGGTTCAGGTGACCCTTCCTGTGGTTGTTGCTGGGGTTGAAGTTGTTGCGCTTGGGGGCTGGATTGTTCCCACCATTGTTCGTCTTGGGTGCCGAGTCTCTCGGCTTCGGGCACTGTTTAGCATAATGCCCTTGTTGACCACAAGCATAGCAAGTGACCCCTGGACGGTATGTGAACTCCTTGTCCCTGGCATGAAACTGTCCGACAGGCCTTGGCTCAGTAGTCGTGGATCTCCTTGCGTCTGTCCTTGGGACCTCAGTCTTGCCTCGGTTGCTGCGGGCAAGAGTCGTCTTGTCCCTCTTCTGCTTACGGATATCTTCTAGACTACGGCGTTCATTCTCCAAGGTGATGGCCTTGTCCACCAGCGTCTTAAAATCCGGAAAGGTGTGTACGATCAGTTGGCATCTTAATGCTGGTGCCAGGCCGTCCAGGAATTTTTCCATCTTCTTGTTTTCTGTCATGTGCTCGTCGTAGGCATAACGAGACAGCTGGGTGAACTGACCATTGTACTCTGTCACTTACATGCCTCTTTGCTTCAGGTCATCAAACTCTCTCTTCTTGATCTTTAGGATGCTCCTGGGGATGTGTGCCCCACGGAAGCCTTCCTTGAATTCTTCCCAGGTGACGTTGTGTTCCCTGGGATGCATGTGTAGGAAGTTTTCCCACCATGCTGCGGCTGCTCCAGTAAGGTAGTGTGGTGCATAAAGCACCTTCTCATGATCTGAGCACTGAGCAATAATCAGTTTCCTTTCAATCTCGCGAAGCCAATCATCGGCTTCCAGCGGTCTATCGGTGTGAGCAAAAGTCGTGGGGCGAGTCTTCTGTAACTCAGATAACTTGGAATGTGGTTGATAGGGTTCACGGTGGTTTCCCATATTGATGACATGATTCATCATCTCTTGGTGCTGTTGCTGGCTTTGCTCGAAGAGACGGCATACTTGAGACAGTGCTGCTTCGTTGTCTTGTTGGCTGGACTGACCCTGAGTGAAATTGTTGCTGGTCTGTGTCCCGTAAACCTCTTCTGGCTGATTGGGCATAGAGCGAGTCCATGGGCGAGACATTTTTCCAGTCTGGGGTATTATTTGCAAAACCTATGAGAAAAACTGTGTAGCACAAGAAAAATCTTGCAAAGGCGATAATTAAAGAGGCTTCAAAGAAACACAAATGATTTTTCACGGAGAAGAAGTGCTTAACAAAAAAAAACTTACATTGCGAAAAGCAAACACATGATACAACACTCAGGATGTGCGAACACGTCCTGACATGTTATTTAAAAACTAGCGTACAGATAAAACAACACTTCATACAAGCAGGCATAACACGTGGCTACTCGGTGCTCTCAGTCGGAGATGGTGAAGATCTCCTTCCCCTTGCCGATGGCAAGGCTCAGAGGTCCAGGAGAATCAACCTCCTCCTCTCTAGCTGGCTCCTGGCGCGCGACGCTGTGCGGCGGTGACGGAGCGGGGGCGACTGGTGGTAGAGCGCGTGCGGCAGGCGGTGCGGCTCTGACTGGAGTAGGAGCGATGACTCGGTCGAACTCCTCAGTGGTAGGCAGACGGCGAGCAGTGGCCAAAACGGCCGGTGCATACGAGGCTGAAGACGAGACGAATGTCAGAGGCGGCGCCGTGTGGAGAAGCTCCTTCCTGCTGGCAGGACCGCCCCGGACTAAGTCCATGCGGGCAGCCACAAGATCATCTACGAGGTTGTCGAAAGACTCCTCCAGCGCCTTGAGATACTCCACAACCATCTCGATGGCTTCATCTCGTTCTCCCCGATGGCAGGCGAACGCATAGTGGCTGGTGTAAGGCACATGGAATGGGAGGTAGCGGTAGCGACGAGTCTTCATCGTAGGAAGGATGTCCCGAAGGTGAGCTATCGCCTCGCGGGCAGCCATCTGCATGGCATGCCTCTCCGTAGGCATGGCCCTTCCCGTAAAACAGAAATGACGAGCGGCAGAACGTCCTCCCCTGAACTGCACCACGGCTTGGTGCATAGACACGTCGTCACTGAGCTTGTGCTGATAGAGCGTGAACTCCGGGCGAGCTGCTGGCCCGATCGCGAGCTTGGTGATGGAGACGAGGAGCTTGACAAACCCCTCGGGCACGTTGGTGAACACTCGATTCTCACAGCTGCTGCCAGCCATCTAAAAAAGTAGGCAAAAATTCTGAGTAGCCATGTCATAAATTTATGATGACCAACAAAAAATAGCTACAATTGCAAAAATGCTGAAAAGGCACGAAGGACGCTAATAACCGATTAGCGATCCACCTAGTGGCTTCCTACAGTCAGCCTGGCTCTGATACCAAGCTTGTCATGACCGGTTTTTCAATAAAATGTTTATTGAGAGACCAATCCCTTTTACGGACCAGCGAGGAAGAATTCCTTCTCACTGGTAGACAATATCTTGGTCACAGAAGAAAAATACCAGGAGTACTAAATATAATACAAGGTTGAGAAGAGACAGCCCAACAATTTATTACATGCACGCCGCTAAAACAAGACGGCGGATAGGGTGGCAAACTACTAACTTACGATAATAACGGTGGTGGAAATATCATCGCGAAGCGAGTGATATGATTCCAGGAGATTACAACTCATCGAGCGTCGGAGTGAGGCTCGAGGAGACTTATTGCGGGTGGCGGAAGCGAATACAATACAGGTGACCAAAGTCCGGAATCGCGCAGGACTGACTGGGACTCCTCTAGGCATCGGACGCGCTATCAAACTCTTCATCCAATAGATCGCCTTCGTCAACATCTGGCCAAATCAACAAGCCAGGTGAGTACTATGAAAGTACTCGCAAGACAGTTCGGACATAAGATATAACAAATGTAAACATGAAGCATATGAACAAGTTAACCGGTGCGATTAGACATAGCAGTAATAAATACTGGGTGCCAAGCGAGGGTTTGAATGACGCCTCGAGCGGAAACTGCGGAATAGTAATACTGGTGCCAAACGAGTGTCTGAAAGACTCCTCGAGCGAAAAATGCGGAATATTAATGCGGGTACCAAACGAGTGTCTGAAAGACTCCTCGAGCGGAAAATGCGGAATATTAATGCGGGTACCAAACGAGTGTCTGAAAGACTCCTCGAGCGGAAAATGCGGAATAATAATGCCAGAGTCGGGCGTCGGGGCGACACCACATAAAGGGCTTATAACAGAAAATAATAGACAGTTCATGCCGCAGTCGGACGTCTGAGCGACATCACATAAAGGGCTTATATGTAAAGTAAGAAATGAGTACACGCCACAGTCGGACGTCTGCGCGACGTCTCATAAAGGGCTTATATCACAACTCATTAATACAATAGTTCGGGAACATAAATCATCACAAGCATGAGACAAATATAAAGTTAGTCCATCCACAGGAATAACAATAAATCTGAATTTACCACTTGAGCTTGTTCACCGGGGACAAGTTTTTCACATAGATAGATATGGATTTAATACTTACACTGCTTGATCATAGATACGATGATTTGGAAGGAATTGACTCTTCAGAGTTTGTACTTAACCACAACCAACGGATTTCAGTAGTCCCGGGGACTAGTTCCGTCTACGGTGTTTTGGAAGAAACACGTCTAACCAGTACACACCCAATTCATCCATCCGAAGCCAGGGATCACCCTCGGCAACATTCAAGAAAAACCTTGAGACGGGGAGGCTACAACCTCGCGTAGCATGGGATCAAATTTCTATACGCGCGCTTTAAGGGGGTGCCCCCCCTCTCGGTCCCAACCGGAAACACCCATGCCCCCTGACCGAATGACTGGCTTTAGTCCTGGGCCAAGGTACCATCATCCCGGCCTCTCTGTTTGGTGTGTACACGGAAAGAGGTTACCAACTTACTAAACCGCATCCTGGCAATGAGACATGTGGTAGCACGGAAAGGGGAAAGAACGGTAACGCGGCTCCAACCACGTTAACGTCGGAGAAAGTCGGATGACGCAAGGCTGGCATGCCACAACAGTACCACCTTGCTGCCCTTCATGTCACCACATGATTAGGCCATCTCTCATCAGAGATCATCGCAACTTTGGAACATGCGGGAAAAGATCGACAACGTGGCTCCAACCACGTTAACGTCGAAGAAAGTCGGACGACGCAAGGCTGGTATGCTACAACAGTACCACCTTGCTGCCCTTCATGTCACCACATGATTAGGCCACCTCTCATCAGAGGTCATCGCAACTTTGGAACAACCGGGTCGTTGCCTTACAAGCAACGAGGTATTTACCGACACTTATATGCCACGCACAAACTCTCACGTGAACAGGTAAAACACCTGTCATATCAAATGTTCAAAACATGCTTGGCTGGTTCGGAGAAGTCGGAGTTTAGCTCGGCAAAGTTCGCGGTTCCGTCACCTCTCCCGGAACCTACGGCAATCACGAAACGGGTACTAACGTGAAAACCAACACATGCACAGAAACTTTTCCAAATATTTTTCAAATAAATCCCATAAACAACTAGACAAAATTTGAAGATTGTCAGAAAAAGAATCACTCAAAAATACCTTTTTATTAAAAATTTATAAAGGTTTCTATCCAGGGACTTATCTGTAATGAAACAGAAAAGTTCCAGGGTTTTAACTGAGAAAACAGAAAACGCTTCGGTTGGGAATGCGCAAGCGCAAAGGAGAAAACGTATTCTGCCCGAAGGCGCCAACAGAAAACGGTTCGCGAATAAAAGAACAGAGGCTGACACGCAGGGTCCACATGTTAGGTTTGAAAAGCTCGCCGGCGCCCGAAGACTGCGGTGGACGCCGGCGTCGAACCACGGCGAGTTAGGAGGAACGGAGGGTACCAAGAGCTTCAGCGTCCTCTTCCGCGTCGGTGGGTGGTGGACTCATCCAACGGGGAGCACCACGTCGACGGCGACACTTTCTCCGGCAGACGGCGGCTCGGGTGAGGATGGGGAACTCCGGTGGAGGGCTGCAAGCTTCAAATTGAAGTGCGGGTCAGAAAGAGGGATGCATGGTGAAGCTACTGGCAAGAGAATGGAGGCGGAGGAGCACACACGGGGGCGAATCGGGCTGGATCCTGTGGCGGGTCGCGGCGGCCGGAGTCGAGGAAGCAGACCTCCTCGGGGCTCTTCTAGTGGCTAGGCGTGCTCTAGGGGGAGTGCAGGGCTGGTGGGTGCTCGAGTTGAAGCTCGGGGCCTCTATTTATAGGCAGATCGACGGGGTGGCCGTGAACGGAGAATCTCCGGTGAGCGATTACGGCGGAGCAGTGGATTGGCAGGGGGCTTGAGCGGCCGGGCAGCATCAGTGGAGGTTACTGGATTCGTTTTGCAGCTAAACGGGGTCGGTCTTGGCGTAATGGCGTCGGTCCACGGTGAGGTGACCGCACGGGCTCAACGGCGGCAGAGAGCGCGCTCCGCGCCCTGCGGTTCACAACGAGAGCGACAGCGCGTTCGGGGGAGTGGAAGGCCACGCGGCGAGCTCCGGTGGTTTGGGCGGTGCTGGGTGGCGTCGTTGGCGCCGTGTCTCCCGCTGGCGTCCGCAAAGCCGCCGCCGGCGTCGGTCACGGGGCGGCGCACCTTCTGCTGCTAGTCGCTGAGGCCCGCAAGGCGCCAGGCATTCGTGCAGTGCAGGAACAAGGGGGCGGGGACGAGCAGCAAGGCGACGCGGTGGCACTGGCGAGATGGACGTCCTCCTCTGAAGAAAACGACAGCAGCCACTGACTGAATCTCTGAACTTTCTGAACTTTGACAAAGACAGTGCACTGCAGGTGTTCGACAGAAGGTTTTGGCTATGAGATAAATTTTTCTGGAGCTGTAACTTGGTGAGATGACCACTCAAAGCACCCAGGGGCTGCTTGATTTTACTTGGAATTTTTGGAGAAGGTTTGGAATGAATTTCACCAAATTTGACAAATCTGGTCCAAACTTGTAGCAAGTGTAGTTTGAAAATTTTGAACTGAAGACCAGTGGATCTTCATGGTTCTAGGTTGAGGGTACAAAGGACTAGGAGGGGAAAAAGGTTTGGTGCCAAAAATCAAGACAGAAAGTGGAGTTCCTTTGTAAATCTCCAAGTGGTAGAATAGAAGACAGAAATTTGTTTGAATATAGTTTGAATGGAAAAAAAATCACATGGGGAGGTTCAACTTGCTGGATTTGATGCAAATCATGATCCAGAGGTGAGGGAGTGGTTAGGAGAGAGGATTTGCACTAATGCCATGGCAAGAAGGAATTGTTGAAAGTGGCAAAGGATTTTCCAAAAGCCATAGTGCAAATTCAAAAAGGTTTTTCAAAGGTTATTTTCCCCAAAAGAAAAACATTTTGTCTTGAGTCCAAATGAAAGGCAAGAACTTCCAAGACCAAAGGCAGATCTTGGGTGAATCCAAATAAAACTTTTGCCATAAAGAAAATATATGAGAGGGAGAGTTCTCTTGAAGAAAAAATCTAAATCACTCCCCTCAAGTCAAATAAAATCTTTTGAAAAAAATTCCAAATAAAAACTTGGGTGTCACAATAAGTGGGAATTCAAGTAGCTCCTAGGATATCTTTCCGACAGATGCATGATATGAGATTGGGGTTGGACGTCTAGTGGTCCGCCTTTCCACGGTTGGTTTTACAGTGGTCTCGTAGTGTCTTAAAGAGTCCTTGGCTATGCCGACTCAGGGACGCTTCGTATGTCATGTGCACTGCCTTGTACATGATGGTGCTATACGATCGAGCCCGTGTGGGCCCCACCATGAATACTTGGGACGAAATCTCTATCATATGTTTGTTCCGGCTTATTGCAAGCAAAATCCTTTGTTTTTTGTTTTGTTTTGTGGTATTCGAGTTGCTTTAATGACAAGTGTTGATTCCATACCTTATTCTAAGCGGTGTTCTCATATTCCTATGTGGATACTAATCCTTCATGATCATCGAGTTTGCCATCTTAATTATATTTCCAACCGGTGCGTTTCTCTTTGAGATGATCCCATCATTCTCCCCATTCGGAAGATCAATAATAAGTCCTCTCAACGTTGTTGTTTTCCCATCCCCATTTATTTTTCTTTCCCGCCCTTCGACCATTTTGTTCACGGAGTGTGAAGTCGCTAATCGAGTATCCTTCTATTCATGCCGAATGGTCATGCCAATTCTCTTTTCCAACCGGCGTGCTTCTCTTCAAGTGGATCCGATCATTTCAACATTCGCAAGATCACCTCTCAGTTTTCCCAATGTTGTTTGTTTCATCCGCCCCAAGTTGCTTTTGTTTTCCCACCCTCCCACCCTTTTCTTCAATGACTCAGATTTCTTAATCAAGTATCCTTTTTATTGATGCAAAGTCTCTTCATTCTTTTCTTTCAATGTTCTTATCCGGTGATTTCCCATGAAGATACTAACGGAGCTTCAAGTTTGTTATTCTTTGTTCTTTTTCTTCTCTGGTGGACTAAATTCAAGCCTTCAATGTTGGTCACATTCCTTTCCTTGTTTCAAATTCTTTCTCATGCCGGTGTACCTCTTAATCATCCACTTCTCGCAATTCATTTGTTCTGGAGTGCCGAAGATATCTCAGAAGATTTGTGTCTCCATTATCAATCCGTTCAAGCTATTTCGAGCTTGTTATCTCTTTTGAGCCATTTAATTCAACCGGCGCAATCTTTCTTTTAAGCATTCAATGGTGTATCTTTTGAGTGGGCCCTAACCCACAGGTTTTTTCCCAGGATCTTACCTGACTCTTCTAATTCTTTTCGGAGTTATTCTCAAATTCATTGCAAAGTTTGACGTAAGAATGAATTATCATCAGTCAAATGTCTTTCTCCAAGATCTTTCAAACTCTTTTCATTGTTGGTTCAATCTTTCTAATTTTCATCCCGGAGTATCTCAACAATTCATGGTGGGGTTTCTCATCGTCATTCTCAACATTTGAAGACCGAAGAAGAGTTTCTCTTGAATCTTGCTCCATACTCTTCAAGATTCATGGTTCTAGATTCACGCCACTCTCATAATTGTTTTCGATTGTGAGAATTCTTTTCACCCATCCGGAGCAATTCATGATTCTTTTCAGTTTGATTCTCCGAAGGCCATCATGTCATAATTATTCATTCTCAGGTTTCGGATCTCGTTCTCCAAATCTTACCGGTGCATCATTCAAGTATTCTCTAATCAGCTCGTGATCTCTTCGTTCTCACGTTTTTAAATTCTCTCAAGTATCTTCGTTCATTTTCTAATTCTTCCTGATGTTTCTTTATTTTTTCTTCAATTGTTTTCAATTCTCGCGGTGGTTCGTTCAAGATTTCTCTTCCTTCGTTGTCATATCAATTTATTCGTTGTTTCAATCCTACCGGTGGTTCGATGAAGACCTTCCCAAGTTTGCGCAATATCTATCTTAATCTTTTCTACGAGAATAAGTAGTATGCAAAATACATTGCTTGTCATCAATCTAAATTGGTGAAGGCTAAGCATAATGTAATTCTTATTCTTGTTTCATCCAAGTGATTAATTCCTTATTCCAGAGATTCATCAAAATTCTTGATCTCATTTGTTCATCTTTCTTTTCCGGAGTTCCAAGTTTTCCGCATTATCTCATCGCGAAGCTCCATCTAAATCATCGCAAGGCTTCACCTTGTGTTGTCAACTTCTCTTTCTTTCTATCATCCTTTTGTTTACCGGAGTTCTTCATGGAGGCTCCACATGGTGCTTCGTCAAGGATTCCTTTCATTCTTCTATTGTTCTTCAAGATTTCTCTCGGAGTTAAGATCCGCCAAGCTATACTCTAAAATTAACATGGTGTTCAACACATGTCTTGTTTTTAGGAGTTCATGTATTCTTCATCTTGCATTCCGAAGTGCAATTCTTTCTACCTAATCTTTTGAGGTGGTGCTATGTCATTCTGGATAATTTCCCTTTGGGTTCATGATTCACAAAGTTTTCAAGAGTGACATATTTAAATCCATCATTTTATCTTTGTTCGAGAGATCTTTTCAACCAATCAATCTTTTTGTTGGAGTTGTATTGGGTTATATTTCACTTATAGCCTTCCCTAAGGAATGTAGCTATTTGTGGTGGTTATCAATGATCAAATTTTCTCCTTCTCATCTTGGTGAAGAAGTTTTCTTCTCCTTATTGATCTCAATCCAATCAACTGTTTCCGTAGTGGCAGAATTTCGCCTCTATTTTGAGAAGTTTTCCTTAAGCCCACTACAAGCTTGTTCTTTTTGTTGTTGTTTTCCCAACAACTCCGTTATAACCTTCTTGGAAGGATGCTTTCCAAGCTCATTTGTGGCAGAAGTTGTCATTTTTCTTCTCCATTCTTTATTCCAAGGATCTATCTTCTATTATTTATTTCTTCCGGAGGCATTGTGATGTTGCTCTCTTCACTCATCTTCTCGGTTTATGAGGACCGTGTTCTTTTCGTGCTTATCCATTTCCAACCGGAGTGTCGTGCCCTCTTTTCAAGTTCTTCCCATTCTGTCAAGTTTTGCCTCCCTTCTCAACCGGAGTGCTGTCTGAAATCTTTCTGAAATCTCGGTGTCCTTTTTCAGATCGATCGGGTTTTGCTTCCCTCTTGTCTGGCCGCTTAACCTCTCCGCGCAACCCACACTCTTTGCTGCCTTGTCCAAAACTTCCCCGAACCGCACGGTCATGACCAGTGGGTCCGGAACAATCCCGAGTTATCCTAAACATCATCCATTCTTTGTTTAGACCACCCGAAGCCGTTCGATAAAAATCTAGGGGCTAATCCCCTCTCATATTAGCCACCTACTATATATAGTGGGCAACCCTAGAAACTAGGGATCCTGTCCCATCCATACATCCAATCCCTCCGCCGCCGCCGTTCCACCAAATCCCCTCGGGATCCCCTTCTCCTTGTTTTCCTCCAACCACCAACAGGAGCCCGAACCCCTTCTCCCCTTCTTCCCGAGCTCCTCCGCTGTTCCTTGCCCGAGCTCGTCGCCCGCGCCTGCAGTTCGTCTGCCCGAGACTCCGAGCAGGAGCGCTCGGCTCCGTCTCCTCTGCCCGCTGGCCGCACCTCACCTCCTCCCGTGCGCCTCCACCTGCGCCCGCATCCGTCGTCCTCCGCGCCCAGGCAGTCCCCGTCCGCGCCCTTCCTCCCTGCTCTTCCGTCCCTTCCTCTATCTCTTCTCTTTTGCCCGCTCAGCTCTATGTTGCCTCCACATGACGCCATGGTCGGCCTCTTCTTTCGATCCGTTGCCGCGCCTTCGTCTCCTTCAAGCTGCAGGACCCCGTGCGCCTTCGACCACGCCTGACCCCGAGCCGCTGCCTTCGCCTCGCCTCCCCGTGCAGACCACCCAAGGCCGTCTCAAGCGCTGCCCAGAGCAGCCAAGCCGCCGGTGAGCTCCTCCACCGCGCGCACCCCCAACTCCTCTCCTTCTCTCTGAATGTGCTCCGTCCCTGTCTTTCTTCCACACAGAACCGACGCCGCCCCTGAGCTCCGCCCGTGCCGTCGTTGCCCAGATCCGGCGCCGGCCGGCCGGATCCGCCCCGTCTCCACCTCGCCGGCCTTCCCTGCAGCCGCCGTCGCTCCCCTTCAAGTCCCACGCCGTCGTTGTTGTCCCCTGCCACTGCCGCTGTTTCCCCTGTCGAACGAACGAGCATGACGCCCCAGCGCTCGCGCCTGGGCCACCTCTGCTTCGGCCCAGCGGCTCCCCTCCGTCGCGTGAGGCCCAGCGCCCCAAGCTGGCCTCCTCTGCCTTGGCCTTTAGGCCCAATGTGAGCAGCCCCTGGCCTTTCCTCTGCTGGGCTTCCTGTTCCAGTTTCGGCCAGTAGTGTTTTTTTTCCTACTGCTGCGATTTTCACATTTTTCCAGAGAACTGCAGTTTTACAGAAAACCCCCTCATGTCCATGAATATAATAATTCATCAACCGTGTATCAGATTAAAATACTTCATATATGAAAAATGTCTAGAATTTCATCTAGTTTCATAATATGCCATTCTCATCCATGTTTAAAATGTTTAAACATGTTGTTTGATTAAATTTGCTAAAATGCCATGCTAAAATGATTTTTTTCATAACTGAATAACCGTAGCTCCAAATTTAATAAACCTTATATGTAAATTGGGTAGAAAAATGCATACATTAACATGGTGCACTTTATTTTGCTGTTTAACAACATTAAAATTGCGTTTATGGCAGAACAGTACCAAATCTAAAATATGCACATGGGGATTTTCCGGAATTGTTGTTTCTTGTTTCCGGCCTCACTTAAACTTGCCTAAATAGTTAGTTCAATTATGCTTCACCTCTTGCCATGTTTAGTAACATTTAATATTGTTGGGTACATAAACGAGATAGAACTAAATAATTGATGTGGTGCTTCGTCAATATGCAACTCGTTGCATATTGAGCTCCACTTAATTTGTAGTGTTGTTTGTTGCACTTTGCCATGCCATGCTCATTGAACCGGACATGCATCATACTTGATTGTGCATCGCCATGTTTATGTGATGGTTGTTTACCATGTTGTTTGTTTCTTTCTGGGTTGCTTCTCTCGTTAGCTTCGGTTTCGTTCCGGAGTTGTGAGGATCCGTTCGACTACATCCGTTTGTCTTCTTCATGGACTCGTTCTTCTTCCTAGCGGGATTTCAAGCAAGATGACCATACCCTCGAAATCACTTCTATCTTTGCTTGCTAGTTGTTCGCTCTATTTCTATGCCGCGCTACCTACCACTTGCTATATCATGCCTCCCATATTGCCATGTCAAGCCTCTAATCCACTCTTCCTAGCAAACCGTTGTTTGGTATGTTACCACTTTTGCTCAGCCCCTCTTATAGCGTTGTTAGTTGCAGGTGAAGTTGAAGATTGCTCCATGTTGGAACATGATTATGTTGGGATATCACAATATCTCTTATTTAATTAATGCACCTATATACTTGGTAAAGGGTGGAAGGCTCGGCCTTATGCCTGGTGTTTTGTTCCACTCTTGCCGCCCTAGTTTCCGTCATACCGGTGTTATGTTCCTTGATTTTGCGTTCCTTACGCGGTTGGGTGATTTATGGGACCCCCTTGATAGTTCGCTTTGAATGAAACTCCTCCAGCAAGGCCCAACCTTGGTTTTACCATTTTTCTACCAAATCCTTTTTCCCTTGGGTTCTGCAGACTCAAGGGTCATCTTTATTTTAAACCCCCGGGCCAGTGCTCCTCTGAGTGTTGGTCCAACCCGTCAGTCGCCGGTGGCCACCAGGGGCAACTCTGGGCTCGGCTATCGGAAGCTTGGACAATGTGGTGTGCCCTGAGAACGAGATATGTGCAGCTCCTATAAGGATTTGTCGGCACATTCGGGCGGCTTTGCTGGTCTTGTTTTACCATTGTCGAAATGTCTTGTAAACCGGGATTCCGAGACTGATCGGGTCTTCCCGGGAGAAGGTTTATCCTTCGTTGACCGTGAGAGCTTATAATGGGCTAAGTTGGGACACCCCTGCAGGGTATTATCTTTCAAAAGTCGTGCCCGCGGTTATCTGGTAGATGGGAATTTGTTAATGTCCGGTTGTAGAGAACTTGACACTCGACTTAACTAAAATACATCAACCGCGTGTGTAGCCATGATGGTTTCTTTTCGGCGGAGTCCGGGAAGAGAACACGGCTTTTGGGTTATGTTTGACGTAAGTAGGAGTTCAGGATCACTTCTTGATCATTACTAGTTGACGACCGTTCCGTTGCTTCTCTCCTCGCTCTTATTGGCATATGTTAGCCACCATACATGCTAGTGCTTGCTGTAGCTCCACCTCACTACCCTTTCCTTCCTATAAGCTTAAATAGTCTTGATCTCGCGGGTGTGAGATTGCTGAGTCCTCGTGACTAATAGATACCTCCAAAACAGTTGCAGGTGCCGACGATACCAGTGCAGGCGACATAACCGAGCTCAAGTGGGAGTTCGACGAGGAACGTGGTCGTTACTATGTTTCGTTTCCTGATGATCAGTAGTGGAGCCCAGTTGGGACGATCGGGGATCTAGCATTTGGGGTTGTCTTCTTTTATTTTGGTTCCGTAGTCGGACCTATGTGTGTACTCTGATTGTTGTATGATTTATTTATGTATTGTGTGAAGTGGCGATTGTAAGCCAACTCTTTATCCCATTCTTGCTCATTACATGGGATTGTGTGAAGATGACCCTTCTTGCGACAATACCTACAATGCGGTTATGCCTCTAAGTCGTGCCTTGACACGTGGGAGATATAGCCGCATCGTGGGTGTTACAATCGTTGAGCAGGTCTTGGTTAGCTTGAAGCTGTTGCTGTCTCTTTTTCAGGCTCCTTGCAGTGGCTATTAGCCGGCGTTTAAAGCGCTCCTGCTCAAGAGGTTCCTTAGGTACGATGAATTCCTCGTTCCCGAGGCTCTCCTCAACCTCGGAGAGTGGCAGATAATGACTGTCCTCCGAGTCTTCATGTGTGGCCTGTTCATCGGGGCTAACGTGCTCGTTTCTTTGTTCCTCCTGTTCGGAAGTTATCTCAACAGGGCCTTCATTGTTTTCGGCATCGTCCGGAGTATTATTTTCTTTGGTGCCAGTATTGTTGTTTTCGGAACGACGTGACTTAGAGCGGCGGCAGGAGCGCCGGCGTTTGGGCTGTGTCTCAGGGGGTTTATCCTCAACTGTATCTTCCTTGTCGTCGTCGTTAGTTTCTCTAGGTGTATCCACCATGTATACATCGTGCGAAGAAGTGGCCGTCCGGCGTCCAGTAAATGGTGGGTTTTGGCCTTGCTCCTCATCGGCATCGTCGTCCATACCGTCGATGTCTTCGGAGCCGTAATCGAGCATGTCGGTTAAGTCCTCGACAGTGGCTATGAAGTGGGTGGCGGGTGGGAAAAAATTCTCCATCATCAGCCTCCAGTTCGGACCGGACATAATTCGGCTGTGAGTCCCTCGCCAATGACAGATTATTTAATGAGTTTAGCACATCGCCAAAAGGCGAGTGTCGGAAGATTTCTGCGGCGCTGAATTCGAAGATCGATAACCGATCAAGCTCGGCGTCCGCGGACGCACATGGTTTGGAACTTATAGCCGGAAACAAGTCCGGAGTTCCAGAGACACAGATATCACATGAGGCTAAGTCTGTGTGCGGCTCCAACGCCGCGGAATCTGTGGCCTCCGTGGCGGGGTTGAGCTTCCCTTCCTCGGATGGCGCGATTTGCTCCGGATCTAAGGCCAGAGTAGTTACAGGAGCTATCTCCTGGATGTGGTCCGATGACAGGTTTAAGTCATGTTCATCGAGGTGACAGGGAGCGGCTGCGGCGGTCTCGAATCCGTCAAAGATCAAGTCTCCGCGGATGTCCGCGACGTAATTCAAGCTCCTGAATTTGACCTGATGGGTAGGGGCGTAGCTTTCAATCTGCTCCAGATGGCCAAGCGAGTTGGCCCGCAGTGCCAAGCCGCTGAATACGAAGATCTGTCCGGGGAGGAAGACTTCCCTTTGGACAGCATCGTTGTAGATGATCGAAGGGGCCGTCAAACCTCTTGACAATGGCACAGTGGAACTCTCAATGAAAGCACCAATGTCGGTGTCAAAACCGGCGGATCTCGGGTAGGGGGTCCCGAACTGTGCATCTAGGATCGATGGTAACAGGAGACGGGGGACACAATGTTTACCCAGGTTCAGGCCCTCTCTATGGAGGTAATACCCTACTTCCTGGTTGATTGATCTTGATGAATATGACTTTGTTTAACCATAGTCATACAGGCTAGACTTCTAGGGTTTAGCCATTACGATCTCGTGGTAGATCAACTCTTGTAATACTCATATTCATCAAGATCAATCAAGCAGGAAGTAGGGTATTACCTCCATAGAGAGGGCCCAAACCTGGGTAAACATCGTGTCCCCTGTCTCCTGTTACCATCGACCTTAGACGCACAGTTCGGGACCCCCTACCCGAGATCCGCCGGTTTTGACACCGACATTGGTGCTTTCATTGAGAGTTCCACTGTGCCGTCCCCAAAAGGTTTAATGGCCCCTTTAATCGTTAACGACAATGCTGTCCAAGGAGAAACCTTCCTCCCCGGACAGATCTTCATATTCGGTGGCTTCGCACTACGGGCCAACTCGCTTGGCGGTCTGGAACAGATCGACAGCTACGCCCCTGGCCATCAGGTCAGATTCGGGAGCTTGAACTACATCGCGGACGTCCGTGGAGACTTGATCTTCACTGGATTCGAGACCGCAGCGATCGCTCCTGGTAACCCCCGATGAACATGACCTAAATCTGTCATCGGACCGCATCTAGGAGATTGCTCCTGTAATTGCTCTGGCCGTAGATCTAGAGCATATTGCGCCATCCAAGGACAGGAGGCTCAACCCCACCACGCAGGCCACAGATTCCATGGAGTTGGAGCCGAACATAGACCTAAAGTCACACGACGTCTTTGTCACCGGAACTCCGGACTCGCTCTGGTCATAAATTCCGAGCAATGTGCATCCGCGGACGCCGAACTTGATCGCTTATCGATCTTTGAGTTTAGCGCCGCAGACATCTTCCAACGCTCGCCCTCCGGCGATGTGCTAAACTCATTAATGAATCTGTCCCTGGCGGGGGACTCACAGTCGAATTATGTCCGGTTTGAACTGGAGGCTGATGATGGGGGAGAATTCAGCTTCCCACCCGCCACCCACTTCATAGCCACTGTCGAAGACTTAACCGACGTGCTTGATTACAGCTCCGATGAAATCGACGGTATGGACGATGATGCCGACGAGGAGCCGGGCCAAAACCCGCTGCTTACCGGATGCTGGACGGCCACTTCCTCATATGCCGTATAAATGGTGGATACACCTAAAGAAACTAACAACGACGACAAGGAGGATCCAGTTAAGGACAAACCTCCTGAGTCGCAGCCCCGGCACCGCGTCAGCGGCGCCGGTCTAAGTCACGTCGTACAAAAGACAACAACACCGGCACTGGAGAAAATAATACTCTGGATGGAGCCGAAGACAATGAAGACCCTGTCGGGGCAATTTCCGAACAGGTTGAACGGGAGGGCGGGCATGTTAGCCCTGATGAACAGGCCATACACGAAGACTCGGGGGATAGTAATTATCTTCCACTCTCCAAGGAAGAGGAGAGCCTCGGCAACGAAGAATTCATTGTGCCTGAAGAACCTCTCGAGCAGGAGCGCTTTAAACGCCAGCTAATAGCCACTGCAAGGAGCCTCAAAAAGAAGCAGCTGCAGCTTCAGGCTGACCAAGATCTGCTCAATAATAGATGGACCAAAGTCCTGGCCGCCGAAGAATACGGCCTCAACGGCCCACCCAAAAATTACCCGAAGCGCAAACTGTTACCTCAGTTTGATGACATGGCGCTGGAGCCCGTACCATCATCGCACAACGCGTCCGACCGACGGCCACGCGGTCAGGACAAAGCGGCAACTCAAGCCGAACACCAGACCGCCCACCTCGCCGTAAAGGCAAGAATAAAACAGCTCAGGGTTGTACATACGACCGTCGACAGGACTTGGACAGCAGAGCAGGACACACAAGATCGATCTATAGATCGCAAGGACGTGCCTCGACACGCGACAACGGCTACATATTCGGACGTGGCAAATTGACCCACGCCCGGGCCAAAAACCGCAAACAGACTCCATCGGAGGTACGTCGCAGTGTGGCCCAGTATAGAGGCACCGCACACCCTCTTTGCTTCACAGACGAAGTAATGGAGCATGAATTCCAAGACAGGTTTAAACCCATGAATATCGAATCATACGACGGAACAACGGATCCCGCGGTATGGATCGAGGACTTCGTCCTCTATATCCACATGGCCCGCGGAGATGACCTTCATGACATCAAATACCTACCACTAAAACTCAAAGGACCAGCTCGGTACTGGTTAAACAGTCTGCCGGAAAATTCTATTGGCAGCTGGGAAGATTTGGAAGACGCCTTTCGCGACAACTTCCAAGGAACATATGTGCGGCCACCGGATGCCGATGACTTAAGCCACATTGTCTAGCTGCCCGGAGAGTCAGCCGGGAAGCTCTGGACTAGGTTCTCAGTTAAAAAGAACCAAATCGTCGATTGTCCGGACGCGGGAGCCCTTGCCGCCTTCAAACACAGTGTCCGGGATGAATGGCTTGCCCGCCACCTCGGCCAAGAAAGACCTAAATCCATGACAGCCCTTACCGCTCTAATGACCCGCTGTGTCGTGGCTCGCTCGTGGAAGCAACAGCGCCCGCGACCCGGGCACTTCCGAAATCCGAGACGGCAATGGCAAGCCATGACGCAGCAAACACAAAAGTCGCAATGATAATGAAAGATCACGTGACACAGTTGTCAACGCCGGATTCAGCAGTCCCGAAGCCGGTCAAGGAAAAAGCCATTCAAGGTGAACAGAGACGAACCATCCAATCTAGACAGGATATTGGATCGACCCTGCCAGATTCACCGCCACCCCGATAAACCAGCTAATCATACCAACAGAAGCTGTTGGGTCTTTAAGCAGGCCGGCAAGCTCAATGCCTAACACAAGGGGAGGAGGCCGTCCGGCGATAGGGACGACGAAGAAATCCACCAACCAAATACCGGGGGTTAGAAGGAATTTCCCACCAACAAAAATGTTAAACATGGTATACGTGACACACACCCCTAGAGGTGAGCGCACGAAACACTCCCCCCGTACAAGAGATCGTACTACGGCTACCTCAGCCGAACTACACAGCGGCCTTATCACGCCGCATAGCACGTCGGCCATCACGCCACCGGTCTCCATTCAACATGACCGATCAATGTCCATATTGTACATGCAATTCGGCTTCCACCGTTCGCCTAACATGCCTTCGAAGTGGGTACCGCGCATACATAATTATGCACTTGAAATACCCTAGGCACCGGCGGAAGCACAATATGGGTGTGCCTACAACCCCCCTACTTTTCTAACTGCCCATTTTTCCTTTTTATTATCCCCTCCAAAGGTAGCTCAAGGGCCGGTCACCCCGAGGACTCTACCGGACTTCGGGTTCGTACAATCATCCAAGGGTTATTCCTGTCATGGTATCCCTTAACCGAGGACAGGCGGCGCAAACGTGCGACAGGAGGCCCAAAATAACTTTTTGTAGACCGAGCTCTCTATTCCGAGCCTGTAAAGTGCCTTTTTCCTCAGCCTTCGACCCCGGGCATGTCAAATAGCCAGGGTTGCGGCTTTGTTATCTATATAATAATTGGCTTATCACCCACCTCCCAGTACACGTAACCAGTGTCCAGTATCGACTTTTTCCTAATCGACCCGAATTTTTGCTCCTGTGGTTGTTTTACACACACACCTCGGCATAACTCGCCAGGGGCTCGGTATGGGAACAAATGAGTTGCCGGCATGTCCGAATAGCTTTATAGCGTACTTTGGCGTTCCGAGTTTGGCCTTATATGCATCAGCTCCGAATCATGTCTTGGGTCAATAGTTGGGTTACCCGGCTCCTGTGCTTGCTACCCTACGTTCCGCTCTATCGGCTAGGGTACTAAAGGGAGAACTACGATTGTGCTTCCGGTTCATCTGGTCAAGCACCTCAGTAGAGAAAGCCGAAAACTGACTATCATGATGCTGCGAGAGCTGGTCAACCACTCGACGACTTATTAGAATCTTTAGCGATTCTCTCCGTGTTATACGAAGGATCTTTTTCAGATCATCTGTACAACGCATCGTACTAAAAATAAGCCGCGTACATACAAGGGGCTATATCGTAGACCCACCATGAAACTCCTGTGGCTAAGTGAAAGTGTTAATGCCCTATTGCCTGATTGCCTGGTTCGCCGCATTTTCACCTCCTTCATGGACCAAGACGTTGCGTCAAGAGTGATCAAATGCTTTTCCGAACACCCCCGTACTTCCTACGAGGGGGCTGAAGCCAACGACTGGAAAACTTTCAGATCATATAAAAATGGCCGCACAGGAGGAACAAAAAGCTTTCAAGCAAAACATAAAAATTGATTAAATATAAAATTGTCTTTTACAATTCGCTTACACCTCACTCGAATACTATGTCTTTCGAGCATTGACCTCTATCAAGCGGGCAACCTCTAACACGTCTTCAAAATAATGCTCCGGTGCGTGATAGTCCTTGCCCTTGGGTGGACTCTTGGTTGCAACATCGATGGCCTTCATTTTCCCCCAGTATGTCTTGACACGGGCAAAGGCCATCCGTGCAGCCTCAATGCACGCCGACCGCCTCATAGCGTCGATACGTGGCACCACATCAACAAGCCGCTACACCAAGCCGAAGTAGCTATTCGGAATAGGCTCAGTCGGCCACAGCCGGATTATGACGTTCTTCATGCAAGCGCCAGATATCCTATGAAGCTCGGCCCATTGGCACATCTGTTCATTCAGCAACAGATGGCGCTTTGACGCGCCAAATTGCTACCAAAAAAGCCTCTCCGTTGCATACCCCTCTCGCGCTTGGTAAAACTGCGCCGCATCGGAAGAACTCTTCGGCAAGTCTAAAAACTCGTCCGGAGAGCTCCACACTTGGTTAAGCTGAGCATAGTTCGGATCGCAGAACCTAGTCTGGAGCAAAAAGGGCTTACCGGCCGCAATCTCCCCAGCTTGCCAGATCTCCTCACGGGCCGCTCTGGATTCAGACCGCACTTCTCTCGCCTCTCGTAAGGCCTTGTCAAGTTCAGCCGTTTTGGCTTCATTCTACTTCTCAAGAAATTCACAGCGGCTAGTAGCATTCTTTAGTTCGAGCGCCATCGTGGATATCTTCTCCCCGTCTTGGCGCCGAGCAGCTTGTTCGGCCTTTAACTCAGCCGATGCCTTTTCGGTAGCTGCATTACTAAACCGGGCCTACTCCTTGGCTCGGGCCAGCTCCGCCCGAAGAATCTCAACAGCGGCGGCACCATCTGCAGCCATGCATATCCCGGTGTGCAACTTTTAGCGTCATGCTTATATTACAAAAATGTATGTGTAAGGACTGCTCCGAATACATACCTTGCGACTCGTCAAGACGCATATTGATCAACGCAATGTCATTCCCTGCCACATCAAGCTTCCGCTGCAGTTCGGCAATATCCATAGTCCGGGAAGTTGCCAGGGGAGAAGCAGCCTGTGTTCCACTTAACCAGATTAGTCCTTGAGTGTTTATTCTTAATCCTCCGTTCGCCTCCCATGGGAAGCCAACCTGAGTCTCAGGGGCTACTACCTATACACGGGTGCATTTTTGCAAGTAAAATATAGTTGAAAATATTACATCACAAACCTCCAAGCCTCTTAGCAGGCTCATGAAGGCTTCATTCAATCGGCTCTTCGTGGACAGAATCTTCTCAACCACCGTACCCATCAAGGTACGATGTTCCTCCGAGACAGATGCTTTTCGTAGCATATCCCTCAACATATCCGGCGCCGCCGGGTTTCCGGAAGCCGCCATAGGAGCATGACCATCCTTTGAAGGAACCCGCTCACCCGTCTCCAGAATCATCGTTGGCTGAAAACCGGATAGTCCACGGCCTTCATTGTTCGCCCCTGAATCCCGGACGACTGGAGGTCCGCCTTTGGCTACTTCCTCTTTCATCCCCCGCACCGCTTGTTGATCAAGAAAAACCCTCCGAGATGAAATTTCGGAGTTGTCCGCCTTATTGGGCGAGGAGGTCGGGGGAAGCGTCTCGCTTTCCATCATCTCCAGGAGGAGATCCCCCGAAGAAGAGGATTGCCCAGGAAAACTCTGTGCCGAACTGTAAAAATACACATGCACGTTACTTGTCTCTTCGGTAACAGGAAAGGAACGGGATGCGATCAAGGCACCCCGGATTCACTTACGATTTGGTTAAGGGCTTGTCCTCACGACGGAGCTGTTCAACGGCGTCACCTTCCAATCCTGAGCCACCCGACGGTGGCATCTTGCCCCTCTTGGTAGGCCGCCCCTCCCAACCTTCGGAGGCGGCCCTTTTCTTCCTGAATGGAGAAGGGATACTTGCTTCTCCTTCACCTTCGTCTTTGGGCGAGGAAATGTCGATTTCTCCAGACTCAGTATCTAATTTACCTCCGGAACGAAGGTCATCCCGGGTCTTCTCACTCTCCGCCTTGCCCTCCCCTACCGGCGCCTGGTACAACGCCGGTGCCAGCATCCTTGCTAACCAGGGGTCCGCTGAGTCTTCTTGTCACGCCCAATATGCGACCCTATCAGAGCGAAACTCGAAGGACCCACCAAGGATAGACCCGCATATTGAAACGCTTTTGCAAGGTGGATATCATTACATCGTACCATTTCATACGTAGTAGGGGATACATACATGAGGCACAAATACCACAAGAATACAACAATACCATACAAGAGAACAACATCCAACTACGGATGAAACATAAATAGAAACTTAAACCATATCCACCCTGCTAGCCCAGGCTGCCGACCAGGAACCTAACCCAAGATCGATGAACAAGAAGAAGAACTCCAACACAAGTAACATCGCTCTCGCGTCATGATCATCGCATATCCTGCACCTGCAACTGTTGTTGTAGTAAACTGTGAGCCACGAGGACTCAACAATCCCATTACCATTGGTATCAAGACTAGCAAAGCTTAATGGGTAAGGAAGGGGTAAAGTGGTGAGGTTGCAGCAGCGAATAAGCATGTATGGTGGCTAACTTACGAATACAAGAGTAAGATGAGAAGCTACGCAAACGGTCGCGAACTAGAAATGATCAAGAAGTGATCATGTTCTACTTACGTTCAAACATAACACAAACCGTGTTCACTTCCAGGACTCCGCCGAAAAGAGACCATCACGGTTACACACGCGGTTGATGCATTTTAATTATGTCAAGTGTCAAGTTCTCTACAACCGGATATTAACAAATTCCCATCTGCCACATAACCGCGGGCACGACTCTCGAAAGTTTATACCCTGCAGGGGTGTCCCAACTTAGCCCATCACAAGCTCTCATGGTTAACGAAGGATATTCCTTCTCCCGGGAAGACCCGATCACTCTCGGAATCCCGGTTACAAGACATTTCGACAATGGTAAAACAAGACCAGCAAGACCACCCGATGTGCCGAAAAATCCCGATAGGAGTCGCACGTATCTCGTTCTCAGGGCACACCGGATGGGCAGGACATCGGGTTGGCATAGACCCTGGTTGCCCAGGGGGCGCTGGACATCGCCCGGTTTGGACCAGCACTCAGAGGAACAGTGGACACGGGGGGGGGGGGTAAAATAAAGATGACCCTCGGGCTCCGGAAACCTAAGAAAAAAGGCTTAGGTGAGGGAAATGTAAACCCAAGGGTGGGCCTTGCTGGAGGAGTTTTATTCAAAGCAAACTGTCAAGGGGTTCCCATAACACCCAACCGCGTAAGGAACGCAAAATCAAGGAACATAACACCGGTATGACGGAAATTAGGGCGGCAAGAGCGGAACAAAACACCAGGCATAAGGCCCAGCCTTCCACCCTTTACCAAGTATATAGATGCATTAATTAAATAAGAGATATTGTGATATCCCAACAAAGTTCATGATATCCATGTTCCAACATGGAACAACCTGCAACTAGCAACGCTATAAGAGGGGCTGAGCAAAGCGGTAACATAGCCAAAACAACGGTTTGCTAGGAAGGGTGAAAAGGTTAGAGGATTTCATGGCAATTTGGGAGGCTTGACAACAAGTGGTAGGTAGCGCGACATAGCGATAGCATCGAGACAAATAAACCGACAACAGTGCCGCTATCGATGACGGTTGGGCTATCAAACGGACTCCGAATGCGACGAAATTTGGCAGGCGGTCTACCTATAACACAACAACACCGCACGCCAAGTGTCATCCCATTCTGAGAACATTTTTATGCCACTCACGAAACGAGGTTTGAGAGGTGCAATCGGAGCGTGTGAGAGTGTCGGAACACGAAACGGACAACGGGGCAAAGGACCGGATGCAAGTTTTGAAAACATGAGGATGCAATGCAGATGATGACATGGCAAAATGCAACACGCAGGCACATGACATGGCAAGGACAGCGAATAACAGGAAGACACCTGGCGCATCGAATCCGGGGCATTACACTTCGGGAAGAGGGGCCGGACACCTGATCCGTTCCGCTTTCTTTATCCAACCCTGGAAAAAATGGTTTTCTTAGTGTCTTACCACAGGATATCTGATTATCAGGTGTTCGGCGGACGAGTACTTACCGTGGTATCCGGATGGTTACAGTCTAGGCCGGTATCTTCGGTGGTCTCCGGGCATTGTTTTTGTTTCCCGGAAAATAATTTCCACATTCCTTCGTGCGTAGTGCCGAAGAAGTGCTAAAGAATCCGTGGCACTTCTGGATTAAACTCCCACATGCGGAGAGGCCGTCGCTGGCACGGCAGGGTCCGGCAGACTAGCATTACCTGAATAATGTTGACAAGATCAATATCCTTCTCAATAAGGCTTCGGATGCGACTCTGCAGGGTTCGCACTTCATCAACTAATCCCCAGTCCAACCCCTTGTTAATCCATGATGCAAGCTGAATTTGGGGGCTGGATCAGAACGCAGGTGCAGCTGCCCACTTGGAACCACGGGGCTCAGTGATATAGAACCACTCCTGCTGCCATAAGTCGGAAGATTTTGTGAAGGATCCTCTTAGCCAAACAGCGCTCGTAAGCTTGCTCACTAAGGCTCCACCGCACTCTGCCTGCTCCCCCTCCACTTGCTTCTTCTCATTGAAGGTCTTCAGCCACAAGCCGAAGTGTGGAGGAGTTCGGTGGAAGGCTTCGCACGTGACGATAAACGACGAGATGAGAAGAATAGAGTTCGGGGCAAGATCGTGAAAATCTAGTCCATAATAGAACATGAGCCCCCGGACGAAGGGATTAAGGGACAACCCTAATCCTCGGAGGAAGTGGGAAACAAATAAGACCCTCTCGTCGGATCTAGGGGTGGGGATAACCTGCCCTTCCGTGGGAAGCCGATGGAGCATTTCTTCGGTCAGATATCTTGCTGCCCAAAGCTTCGCGATATCCTCCTCTATGACACAAGAAGCCACCCACCGGCCTCGACGGCTGGATCCGTACATGACCGAGGCTTGCAGCAATTGAAACCCGGGTGTTGGAACTCGAGGTAGTAAGGGTTGAGGAAGAAGCAAGCGTGGAGAAGAAAGACGGGTCTGTACCCCTTTATAAAGGCCGTGAATATCAAACACCTCCTCCTGGGCCTTAAAGCTTGCCTATTCCCAAGGATTTGTACCCTAAAGACGGCTGGGTTACCCACGTCCATTTCAATAAAGAATCCCTTAATAAGGGGACACGATCTTTGCTTGGATAAGACGTGCCAATGACAACCGCGTCTCGGAACGTGGGGCAGCAGGCGAAAAAACGGTTCGAAATAATTACCGGACTGACATGATGTCATGTTGTAAAAAGTTGCCAGAGGATTGGACTTGTAAATTATTATGCCCTCTGTGGCAGTATATGCTACTTGTGTTGCAGAGCCGAACTCGATCGTCCGAAGACAATCGTGAAGCATCCGGAAAGGAGGGAACCCGCCTTGCAATGCCGAAGACAAATCTGTGCCAGACTCCTCGTCATTGAAGCCAGGTTCAGGGGCTACTGAGGGAGTCTTGGACTAAGGGGTCCTCGGGCGTCCGACCTGTTAACCATGGGCCAGACTGATGGGCTGTGATGATACGAAGACCGAAGATTGCACCCGTGTCTGGATAAGACTCTCCTTGGCGTGGAAGGCAAGCTTGGCGACCGATTATGAATATTCCTCCCTCTGTAACCGACCTCGTGTAACCCTAGATCTCTCCCGTGTCTATATAAACCGGAGAGCTTAGTTCGGATAGAGAGAGACTCATTACCATAGTCATATAGGCTAGACTCTAGGGTTTAGCCATTATGATCTCGTGGTAGATCAACTCTTGTAATACTCATATTCATCAAGATCAATCAAGCAGGAAGTAGGGTATTACCTCCATAGAGAGGGCCCGAACCTGGGTAAACATCGTGTCCCCTGTCTCCTGTTACCATCGACCTTAGACGCACAGTTCGGTACCTCCTACCCGAGATCCATCGGTTTTGACACCGACAATCGTCATAACTTTGCACTTTTCTATCAATTGCTCAGCAGTAATTTGTTCACCCACCATATTATTTGCTATCTTTAGAGAAGCCTCTAGTGAAACCTATGGCCCCCGGGTCTATTTTCCATCATAGTTTCCGATCTATCATATAAGTTTCCGATCTACTATTTTGCAATCTTATACTTTCAGATCTATAAACCAAAAATATTTACTTTATCGTTTATCTATCTCTATCAGACCTCACTTTTGCAAGTAACCGTGAAGGGATTGATAACCCCTTTATCGCGTTGGGTGCTAGTTGTTTGATTGTTTGTGCAGGTATTCGGTGATTTGTGCGTTGTCTCCTAGTGGATTGATACCTTGGTTCTCAAACTAATGGAAATACTTATCTCTACTTTGCTGCATCACCCTTTCCTCTTCAAGGAAAAAACCAACACAGGTTCGAGAAGTAGCAGACAGCGTCGTGTCTTGAGATTTTCTTTGCTTCTTCATTAATCTGGACCTGACTCAGCCCCCAGTCTCATCTTGATATCTCGGGTGTTCAGGCGACGCGCGTCGTCTATGAAAACAAACTAGGGGAGCCCATGCCCATAGCATGCCATTAGGGCGCCCATGCGTGAGCCGAGGTCATTTCCATTTTACCTTTAGTTTGCCCACCACTAGTGTCATTTCCGCCCAGCGCCACAGGCATTGCGCGTGGTAGGTAATGGACGAGCAAGGCTCGGGAACGTGCGCCTTGGCAGAAGGCGCAGCACCTCGGATTGGCGTAGTGGGGCAGTTGATGAAACAAGATGCCACCCAAGGACGTAGAGCGCTGGATTGGTGGAGCGGGGCGGTTACCCCCAGTGGAGAGCCAGCCTCCCTCGCCTCCGCAACAAAAGGACGTGCGCAAGGGCAGCGATGCTCATCCTCTTTATCCTACTTCTCCTTCTCTCCTTCTGTCTTCTGTCATGGAGAGAGGAAGAGGCCGAGCTCGTGCTTTGGCCACGGCAGCGAGAGCTTCTCCTTGAAACCACGCCTTGGCCTCAGCTGCGACTGCAGAAGATGGTTCTAGTGTGCGAGGCGGAGCCTCGGGACGAGGTCAGGATCGATGTGGCACCCACGGTCGAGGCGGACGGAGCGGCGCAATCGTCATCTCTCCTCCAACTGCTCCGCCCCTGGCAGAAGTCCATGCGGGGCACACGGCGCTTGAGTTCTTTGTCAAACTGCACAATCCTCCCCACAGTCGCCTACCGCTTCCCCATCCTTACACCAGGGTGATGGAGGTCGACCAGCCGCAGGGGCTGCGGTTGCGCTTGAGCGGCTGCTGCAATGGTACCGTGTGGGTGAACGTGGAGTTCCCTGCGCCGCGTGTCATGGTCCTTAGGGCGGGTGGAAAACCTTCGCCTGCACCCACTACCTTGCAGAGGGGCATGTCTTTCGCTTTAAGTTGGTGGAGTCCAACATGCTCTTCGTCAAGGTCTTCGGGTGTTCAGGCGCTCATCTTGGGTGCTACGTAGAAAGCTTGAGCAACGATGAAAGCTCCTCCTCGAGTGACACCGACGAGGAAGACACGGATGGTGAAGACAACGACGACGAGTCGCTGGCCGTCAAGTCCGAAGACGGCGACTTTAACTCTAGCTGAACGTCGACGACACCATCATCACCAGCTGGGCGCCGGCATCACCATCATCTACAGTCGGACCCTAGTAGAGCGATTTGCTGGGGGTGCTTGGCCTTGGGCACCACCCCCACCTCCAGCTAAACTCCAGCAGGCTCGTGGACTCCGGCTTCACCTTCGCTGCCGGTGTCCCCGCTGAGCCACATCCTTCTTGTCCTGGCATCGTTGACCAAGGCCTTTCCTAGCCGCTCCCTCCATATCTGGCTTCATCTTCCCTGCCAGGGTGGTGCCTGTAAGTGCATCTAGTGCCACCCTTAGTTGGTTTTGGAGTATTGATGATGAACGTGGTTGAGGGACTAATGTGTTTGTGAGATTCACAGAAGAACATAGGTAGAAGTCCCTCATTGATTCAGTTTACCTATCAGAGGTGACCCCAAAAAATGTATGAAGACAATGGTGGTTCATGAAGACATTCACGCCAAAGATAATGACGTGTGAAGACATTCAATTGAACTCAATGGAGCGCGAACACATAGTTTCTGTCATAGTTTCATTTTCTTCTTTCTTGGGTCATAGGAACCACCGAACTGTTAAGTGGGGTCCCACTGAACAAAGTCAGAAAACTGATGTGATGATCAACCCAGATCCTATGTCTTCGAGTGAAGACAATGAGAGAAAATAGTATCCATAGTTGGATGAGTCAGCTTTACTTGTAGCCCTAGTCAAGCTGCCGCGTGTGTTTGAAATCTGAATGTTGTGTTTGAAATCTGAATGTTGCACACGTGTCGGTTCCTCAGTGAGTGAGGGTCATTTCAGACATATCATGTCGGGTTACCTCCTGGCTATAAATAGCCCACCCTACACCATAAATTGGTGGCTGCTCAGAGTTAGTACACTGCTTTTGTTGTTTGAGAGCAACCCACCTCCAAAGCCTTTGAGAGAGAACCCTTGCGAGGACAAAGCCCAAAACATCTAGATCCCAAAGAGTGTTTGGCATCACTGAAGTCTTTCTGTCTGCGTGATCTGAAGACTTATTACACTTGAAGACTGTGTATCTTCCAGTTGGTTAGGCGTTGCGTTTTGAGGATCCAAGAGTCATCGTGGATCGCCGGTGAACGAAGTCTGTGAAGGTTTGGAAGTCTACCTTGAAGACTTACTAGAGTGATTGGGCGAGGACTAAATGTCCTTAGCTCAAGGGGGATAAGGTGAAAGACGCGGTCTTCTGAGTTCAATCTTAGCCTCCCTACCAGACATGCAGTTGTCACAGCAACTAGAAGTGGTCTACCAAATTCTTGTCTGCATCAACCAACTGGTTTTATCACTTTACCCTTTACTTACAATTTCGCTTCGTGAAGTCATTGGTTGCCTTCTCTGTTTGACTTCACTATGCGAAGACATTCTTCTTGTTTGCATGTTTGGCTTCATCATGTCTTCCTAGTCTGATCCACTCTACCTAGCCACTATGTAGGTTGTATTTGGTTGTCTCTCTTCGAAAACATTGCCTGTCTTGAAGACTTCCATAAAAATCGCCTATTCACCCCCTGTCTAGTCGATAACTAGCACTTTCAATTGGTATCAGAGTAAGGTGCTCCCTTGGTCTGTGTGATTCGGTTTAACCACCTCGAGTTTTAGCTATGTCGACTGTAGGGATATTCAAAGTCTTCGCTGCGTGCCCTGTCTTCGATGGCACTGATTACCCCTACTAGAAAAAGAAGATGCGCATGCATCTTGAAACCATAGATATCAATCTCTGGTATGTCGTCAAGACTGGCGTTCCCAAATTCGGTGAAGGCGTCACCGCTGCTGATATCAAGACGTTCACACAACTGGACTCAATCGCCAAGAACATCATCTATGGTCATCTGACCAAAGGGCAGTATGGCCGTGTGAGTGCTCTGGAAACTACGAAGCTTGTCTGGGACTGGTTGTCCAAGGTTAACGAAGGCGTCTCAACATAGAGAGACTCAAGAATAGATGTGCTTCGCAATCTCTTCAACCGATTCAATAGGAATGACAATGAGAATGTCCAGCTCATTTTCGACCGCCTCACTGATATCACAGATGCCCTTCGCACACTTGGCGCCACTGAAATCACCAAGCATGAAATAGTGAAGAAGCTACTGACATCACTTGACAGCTCATTTGACACTCTAGCCTTGATGATCCAAGAATGACCTGACTTTAGAGATCTCAATCCATCTGACATACTTGAGAGGCTCAACAGACATGAATTAAATCTATCTGGGAAGAGAGATATCTATGGTCCCAACTATGGTCGATCTCGTGCTTTGAAGGAAAATGGTGTATCCTCATTTCAAGAATCTGACTGGGGTTCTGATGATCCTAAAGACATAGGCAAAGAGCTCGCAATGCTTGTGAGGAAGTTCCAAAAGTTCTCTAAGAAGAATCGCTTCAGGAAGTCTTCAAAATCCAGCTCCAAGAATGATGAGGCTTCCACTCGTGACTACAAGAAGAGAACATGCCACAAATGCAAGAAGCCAGGCCACTATATATCTGAATGTCCTCAATGGGACAAGGAAGCAAAGAAAAAGAAGAAGAGAAAGGAATATGACTCTAATGATAATAAGAATAAGAAATCCTCAAAGTCTTCATCTTACAAGAAGAGATCATCTGGCAAGGCACGTGCGTTCATTGGCAAGGAAATGGATTCAGAGGAGGAGTCTACTCCTGTGGAGGTAGAGGTGGAATTTGAGGAGGAGTCTGATTCAGGCCTGACAAGCCTGGCTTTGGCTTCGGCATTCGTCGCCAAGTCCAACTTCAACACTGAAGACAATGGTCACGATGCGATGCTGAAGCAAATGATGATGATGACTCTGCTCCAACCTACATGGCACGAGGTGCTAAGTTAAACTCTCGCGATGCTTATTTTCAGACCTGCAATGAAGATGACTCTAATTGTGAATCCAAACCCAGCTATAAAATTCTTGCTAAGATTGCAAAAGAACAACAAACAACCATGGAAAAGATTCAAACATTGCTAGACTAAAGCGATGTACTGTTGGATGAGGAAATGAATCGAATTCATTCCTTAATTGAAGACATGTAAAATCTTCGAGTTAAGTACGAAGAACGTGAAGGTCATCATGAAATTCTCATAGACACTCATGAGAAGCTTTCCTCTGATTATCTTAAAAGGAAGCAAGATCTAGAGAAACTGAGAGCGTCTCATGAACATCTTCAAAAAGAGAACAATTCACTACTCGCTCAACACACCAGTTCCGCTCTAGAAGATTTTGTGCCACCGTGCATAAAACTCCTTGAGCATGACAATGCTATCTCTATTGCTGAATGTTCTACTCTTCTAAAGTTGTAATATCTTCAACTTTTGATGTGGTAACTAACCCCTCGTCTGAGGATACCACTACTATTGCTGATGAGAATGCGAGGTTGAAGACATTGCTTGAAACAGGCATGTACAAAAGCCTCAAAGGGCAACATACCCTATGTGATGTCCTCAAGAAACAGATTCTGAACCGAAACCCTAGGAAAGAGGGTGATGGTTTCGAGAGAAAAATGAATGTTGATGGCTCTTACTGGAAGCCTGAGAAGTGCCCAAAAACCACATGGGTTGCTGCAACGGGCCCTTCAGTGGATCCATCCACCTTATCTGGCTTCACTTGTGCTAACCCTATTATCATTGATGAGTCATGTGAATCAAACTATAAACCGTTAAAGAATCAAAACGGTGAAGTGTTTGCCAGGTTTATTGGAACTAATTGCAGGAATGGGTCACCTATGAAGAATATCTGGGTTCCTAAAAGTCGTCTTGAGAAGCTTCCCGTGAATGTCATCATGGCACCACCAGGTAAGAAGACAAACCCCAGATCAAAGGCTTCATACAAACAGAGGACCTCACAAGGTCACGCTAACGCCAATTTTTTGAAGGGAAACTATCATCAGACTCATGAATATGAGCGTGTTTCTTCAAAACGCTATGTTCACAAATCAAAGAATTTTTCTGCATATTCTTTTGAGTACTATTCAGCTCCTGAAAACTATTTGCTAGGGCTTCAAAGCCAAAGTTCTCAGATGCTGCACTTAGACTCATTGCTTCTAATACACCCCATTAGATATGGGTTTAAGAAGAATTAACTTCTCTTGTAGAGTTGGGTATCTAGCAGAAAATCATTGACTTCTGAAGACAATGCTGGGGACCTAAAACATCTTGTGGAATGCAAGATAAAGTGCCAAAATGGTCTTACCATTTACTTCGTCCCTGGATTTCTTGATGATCATCCTATCGAACCATCCAAGAATCTTACATTTGATAGTATGCTTGTTCGTCAAATGTTTATCCTTCACAATACTCTTTGTGAAGCCTATCCTTCTAACTGCATTGTAGGGTAAACTCCGAAAGCTACTGAATGGGTTATGCACAGTGGATGCACTAACCACATGACTGGTGATCGAAGTCTTCTCATGGACTCTACTCTTCGACCATATACTAAAAGCCATATCACATTTGCTAACACTAGTAAAAGCAAGGTATTGGGCCTAGGTAGAGTTGCTATCTCAAAGGCTCAACACATGGATAATGTGATGCTTGTTGAATCCCTTGGATACAATGTAATGTTTGTCTCAATGCTTTGTGATCTTGACATGATTGTAATATTTGGAAAATATCGATGCCTTGTGCTTATGGCTTCTGAAAAATCTCTAGCCTTAGAAGGATATCGAAGAGGTAATCTGTATATGGTAGATTTCTCCGCAAGACCATAGCTTGTTGTATGTCTTCTAGCAAAAGCTTTAGAGTGCTCGCTTTGGCATCGAAGGCTGGGAAATGCGGGCATGAGGAACTTTCACACTCTCTTGAAGAGGAAGGACAACATTGGCATCGATGGCGTCAAGTTCAAGAAGGATCATATATGTGGTGCTTGCGAAGCCGGGAAGATGAATAGGGCAAAGCATCCCTCGAAGACAATCATGACGACTTCACGTCCCTTCGAGCTGCTACACATGGACTTACTTGGCCCTACTCACTACTCTACCCTTACTACCACTACACGTCTTTATGGATTCGTTATTGTTGATGATTATTCTAGATATACCTGGGTATACATAATTCCCTATAAGACTGAAGTGCAGGATGTCTTCATACGGTTTGTCAATCGCACCATGACTAACTATGGAATCGAGATCAAGCACATTAGGAGTGACAATGGCACAAAATTCAAGAACATAGGCCTCGACACTTATCTTGATACACTGGGCATCACTCATGAGCTCTCTGCTCCATACATAGCTCAGCAAAATGGCGTTCTGGAGCACAAGAACATGACCCTTATTGATATGGATTGTACAATGCTTGATGACCCTGAAGCCATTAATACATCATTCCATATCATCAACAGAGCTTATCTTCATAAATTCTTCAAGAAGATATCTTAAGAACCACTCACTGGAAGAAGCCAAACGTAAGCTATTTCGATGTCTTCGGTGCTGGATCAAGGATCCATATCACGCTTTCAAATTTGCACCAAAAGCCCATGAAGGTTTTATGCTTGGTTACGGAAAGGATTCGCACACCTACAGAGTCTTCAACCTCTTTCACTATAAAGTGGTTGAAACTGTAGATGTGTGATTCGATGAGACTAACGGCTCGCAAAGAGAGCACCTGCCAAATGTGCTAGATGAAGCTTACCCTAGTGAATCTATCAAGCTAATGGGTACTCGAGATATCATACCCAACGAGGAACAGGCAGAAGAGGAAATTGTCATTCCAGCTGCTACTCAACATGAAGACAATGCTGAGCCTAAGGACAATGTTGAAGATGAAGACAGTGATCAGCAATAGCAAAATCTTCGCCCTGTTCATCCTCGTGTGGCCAATGAAGTTCAGATTGAGAACATAATTGATAGCATCAATGCAACTGGCCCACTTACTCAATCAAGAGCTACGCAACTAGCAATCTTCTGTGGGCACTTTTCATTTGCCTCCATATCCGAACCCAAGAAAGTTGATGAAGCCTTCATGGAACCAGAATGGATTCAAGCTATGCAAGAAGAGCTTCAACAATTTGAGCTCAACAATGTCTAGGAGCTTGTCAAATGTCCTGATCCTCGCAAGCACAACATTATAGGCACCAAATGGATCTATCGCAACAAACAAGATGAACATGGACAAGTTGTCAGAAATAAAGCTCGTCTCGTTGGTCAAGGTTACACAAAAGTAGAGGGAATCGACATCGATGAAACCTTTGCTCCTGTGGCTAGGCTTGAAGCCATTCGCATACTGGTAGCCTATGCTAACCACAATGACATCCTCCTTTATCAAATGGATGTGAAGAGCGCTTTCCTCAATGACAAAATTGAAGAAGAGGAATATGTAGCTCAACCACCTGGTTTTGAAAATCAAAAGTATCCTGATATGGTCTACAAACTCAACAATGCACTATATGGACTCAAACAAGCACCTCGAGCTTGGTATGACACACTCAAAGACTTCCTGAAGAGTAAAGGCTTCAAACCTGGTTCTCTGGATCCCACTCTCTTCATGAAGACATATGATGGAGAACTGTTTGTTTGCCAAATCTATGTGGATGCCATTATCTTCGGCTGCACTAATGAAAGATATAGTGATGAGTTTGGGCATATTATGCAAGAGCCATATCAGATGTCCATGATGGGGGAGCTGAAATTCTTCCGTGGTCTTCAAATCTGTCAACAAAGAAATGGCATCTTCATATCACAAGAAAAATACCTCAAAGATTGCCTGAAGAAGTTCGGAATGCAAGACTGCAAAGGATACACGACACCAATGCCAACCAAGTCGGCTGCGACCACAATGGTAAAGAGTTCGATCAATAGGTATACCACTCCATGATTGGTTCTTTATTGTACTTATGTGCATCTAGGCCAGATATAATGCTTAGCATTTGCATGTGTGCCCGATTCCAAGCGGCACCAAAGGAATCGCATCACCTCACTGTGAAATGAATACTTCGATATTTAGCTCACACCCCAACGCTAGGGTTATGGTATCCAAAGGGCTCATAGTGATCTAGTTGGAATCTCAGATGCTGATTATGCTGGTGAGAAGGTTGATCACAAGTCTACATCAGGTACATGTCACTTTCTTGGACGGTCTTTTGTCTGTTGGTCTTCAAAGAACCAAAACTGTGTATCACTATCCACTGCTAAAGCTGAATGTATTGCTGCTGGATCTTGTTGCGCTCAGCTTCTCTGGATGAGGAAAACCCTCAAGGACTATGGCATCAACATGAAGAATGTTCCCCTCTATTGCAACAATGAAAGCGCCATCAAGATTGCTCACAATCCAGTTCAACACTCGAAGACAAAGCATATTTAGATATGTCATCACCTTCTCAGAGGCCATGTGTTAAAGGAAGACATTGATATCATTCATGTCAACACTGAAGAGCAATTGGCAGATATCTTCACAAAGCCCTTGGATGAGAAAGGTTTTGCAAGCTGCGGTGTGACCTAAATACCTTAGAATCCTCGAATGTCCTGTGAAGGACACACATCCTAACGCTTATGCATATTGATGACTTAGGTGCGCAACACACAAAGTAACGTATCTCTTCAATTCATGAAGACATACACTCTAAGTGTGAATACATTAATATGGAATTTGACTTCGGAGCGCCATGATAATTGTGCATCATGTCTGGATCTAATACTTCCTATACGGTGGGTAACGCCACCACCAATCTTTCTTGAAGATTTATGTTTGGTGTCATATTGCATTATCTTCAAAGTTGGTTATTCTTCAACATTGTTTTATCTTCATGAATTATCATCAGAATGTTTGATTTAGTCTTCATTGCCTAAGTCATCAATATGTTGAAGATATAGCTATATTATATGTGTTCTGTCCTCTACAGCATTCACTTATAGCTATATCTTCAAGCTGCCATCTTCTGCCCTAATTGAATGTGATTGGACCTAACCCATCCGTGTTTATCTCTCCTACTCTCTCTAAATCTCCATATGCATTCTATTGACACATGTCGATTGTCTTCACAATGTCTTTGTTTGTCGAAGATTAAGAGACAAACATTTAAAATGCTTTTAATATCCTTATCTTTTTGCCTGAAACCGAAGAAGCCGGAACGACCACCCGACAAACTGTGTGCATGTGGCCTCATGGTACAACATTTAAGTTGTTGCATGTGTGCCATGTGTAGCTCACATGTGAGCCGCCAGGGGTAGGTGAGTAAATACACTGCGCCGCTCCCTTCCTTGTAAATACCCAGTCCCCTGTGGTCATTAAAATCTTACTCCCCTTGCTATCTCGCTCAAAACTAGCGCTGTCGCTAGCTTCCGTCGTCGCCGGAGACAAAGCGCTTCGCTGCCGCGACTTCTCCTCGTCCTCGTCACGCCGGTCGCGGTCTTCTTCCGTCTGCCGCCACCGTAGTTGTCTTCAGCCGCCAAGGTAGGGCGCAGGAGATCGAACTGCTCAGCCTCCATCTCGCCTTGTCTAGGAGTTCTTCGTATGTTCTTGAGCGGTAACTAAAAGCTTACTTTTTACTGTTTATTCGATCTGACCAACTTTCTAAATCCTCAGAAAGTTGTTTTACTACTTTCAAATCTGGATCTTTCCTTCTCTGCATCTCATAACTTGCAAGTACTTTCACTTATGCTTCACAACTAGTTAGATTCCTCACTTCTACTTATTCATGGATTTGTACAAATCTGGAACCAACTTCTATCAATAAGTGAATGTCTTCGCACTATGAGGTCAATGTCTTCAAACTGATTTATCTTCAAAATCCTTTGAGAATACATATGACCTCTTCCCCTCCCCTCGCATCTCTAATGCTGTCACAGGTACATGTCCGTGGGAGAGTCTCTTGGTTCTCATAGTCTGAATTCATTTGCAGAATTCTTACAACATCACATTGAATCTCCTCAAGCCAGTTCTTGTTTGACCAGCAAAGCGAAGCCATTCAATCTTGTGAAGCCAATGTCAAGTGGTAAATCTACGAAGAAAGGTGGCAGATAGCACCGTGATAACACTGCAAAGGATCTGCCTCCTGATCTCTATGATTTATACAAGTCTAATCCTGAAGAGAGCTATGGTGAGCGCAAATCTCGAGTCCAATGGATTCGCAAATACTAGGCAGAGCAGTGGTTTCTCTATCATTTTGTGACTCCTGAATATGCTGACAAGATGTAACGCCCACGATGCGGCTATATCTCTAAGTCGTGCCTCGACACGTGGGAGATATAGCCGCATCGTGGGCGTTACAAGTGGGTAATCAGAGCCATCCCCGACTTAGGAGCCCCCTGCTTGATCGAATCGCTGACGTTGTTGAGTCTAGAAAAAAAGTTTTGAGTCTTAGGATTATATATATCGGAGAGTAGGATTCTTTTTACTCCTCAGTCCCTTCGTCGCTCTAGTGAGGTCTCCTGACGTAGAAGTTTTGACTATTCTCTCCTCAAATTTCACTAAATTTTTTTTTTAGGATCACGCGGGTATCTTGGAATCGTTCCGATCGATTTGTGACAAGAACATTGTTCTTGGTGCCTCCTGTCATTTAGGGGTTGTGGCAGTGTCCCGGGGAGTTGAGCTCCGAGGTGTTGTCGTCACAATTTTATCGTTGCAGTTCTGGAATACCTGAGTTTCGCCGACATCGAAATCTCTTTTATGCAGTTGTTGGTGAGATCACCTCGACGCCACCCAGTACTGGGGCGGGAGTTCGGGAGTATTGCCATAACTTGTATAACGGATGTTTTTCGAAGGTTGAGGTAAACGATTTCCGAAGGTTTCTTGGTTATGTGTTGACGGATGGATACAGCTGGATCTAGGGATTGCTAGTTTGGGTGATATATATTTGTGTCCCCAGTATCCCCTACACCAGATTGCATAACCAGAAAGTTTCAGGAGTTTATAAGTGGGAATTCTAGTAGCCTTAGGATATCTTTCCGACAGACGCATGATATGAGATTGGGGTTCGACGTCTAGTGGTCCGCCTGTATACGGTTGATTTTACAATGGTCTCGTTGTGTCTTAAAGGGTCCATGGCTTTGCCGACTCGGGGACGCTTCGTATGTCATGTGCACAGCCTTGTACATGATGGTGCTGTACGATTGAGCCCGTGTGGGCCCCACCACGAAAACTTCGGACGAAATATCTATCATATGTTTGTTCCGGCTTATTCTGCAAGCCAATACTTTGTTTTATTTTGTATTGTGGTATTCGAGTTGCTTCGAATTCATATGCTCATTCCATATCTTTTTCAAGTGGCTTCCCAACTTATGGAAGTGTGATGGTTTACTACGGAATTCATTCGTTCATCTTCGTTCGAATGTTTATTGTGAAGATTATATGTTGCAATTTCTATCCGTTGATTCTACTTATCTTTTGTCTATAAAGATGCTAACGGATGTCACCCTCTTCAGGATGGCTCCGCCAACGCGTCAGAATCCGGATCACAATGAAGGGAGTCAAGCGAACCCTCCGCCACCACCTCCACCTCCGAAGGCATGGCAATCAATCATGGCAGCCACCAACGCCAATGCTCAGATGATTCTGCAACTCTTGCAAGAACGTACTCAAGGGCAAGGCAATCAAGGCAATCAAGGTCAAGGCAACAATCAGTTTCACTTTGCCACTCTCAACCAGTTTCTCGCAAATCAGCCCAAGTCTTTCAGCTACTGTGCCGAGGCCACGGATGCCGATGATTGGCTCGTGGATATCAACAAGCATTTTGAATGTAGCAATGTCAGGCCTGAGGACTTTGTCAAGTTCGCTTCTTTCCAGCTCAAGGACCAAGCTGCTGATTGGTTTCAGCAATACAAAGATTCCAGAGGAGGTCGTGTGATCACTTGGACTGACTTCTGTCGGGACTTCAAAGCGCACCACATTCCACAAAGTGTTGTTGAGAGCAAGCGTGAGGAGTTCCGCAATCTCAAGCAAGGAAACATGTCTGTGTATCAATATAACATTCAGTTTCAGAAACTTGCTCGCTTCGCTAAACAAGACGTTCCTGATGAGAAGAGCATGATCTATCACTTCCGAGGTGGTCTTAAAGAGGACCTGCAGTTAGCTCTCGTTCTTGTTGAGCCTACTCAGTTTGATCAATTCTACAATATGGCACTGAAGCAAGAGGCTGCTCAGCTCAAGTGTGAGGCTTCTAAGAAAAGAGTCAGGGACGCAGTTCAGTCTTCTTCTTCCTCACTTGTGTCAGCTAAGCAACAGAAGTTTTGGTTGCCTCCTCCTCCTCCGTTTCGTCAGCCTTACCAGCAGAAGAACAAAGGTGGCCATGGTTCTAACAACTCTTCCAACTCTGGCTATCAGAACAAGTCTCAGAATCAAGCTCCAAAGTCCAATGCTCCTTATCACCGTCCACTCTCAGAGGTGACTTGCAACAAATGTCAGCAGAAAGGTCACTATGCTAACAAGTGCTTCAACCAGAGGCGTCTTCCTCCTCCTCCTCCTGTCAGATCTTCCAGCAATGCAGTGGTCAAGCATAATCCAAAGTTTGCAAAGGTGAACATGATGAATGCAGCTCAAGCGGAGGAATCTACTGATGTGATAATGGGTAATCTTCCTGTTAACGATATTCCTGCAAAAGTTCTTTTTGATACTGGTGCATCTCTTTCTTTCATATCAAGACCTTTTGCATCCAAGCATGAATTGCATTTCCAAGGATTGCCTAGGCCGTTAGCAGTTGTCTCTCCAGGCAAATGCATGAATGCAAGTTCCATGGTTCCGAATGTTACCATCAAGTTGGGCGATTATGCATTCCAGTCTTCTCCAATTGTTCTTGGTGACTCGGATATTGATCTTATTCTCGGGATGGACTGGCTTTCTAAGCACAAGGCTCAACTTGATTGTGCTGCCAGAGAAATTCAATTGACACACTCGTCTGAGGATGTGATTGTTTTTGCCGCTCGTTATGAAACCATTCGGTTTTTCTCTCTCAATGAGAAGGGCGAATTGGATGCCATCTCTCAAATTCCAGTCGTTTGCGAGTATCAAGATGTCTTCCCAGAAGAGCTTCCGGGTATGCCTCCGCACCGGCCAGTTGAGTTCGTTATCGAACTAGAGCCTGGTACTGTACCCGTTTGCAAGCGTCCATACAAGCTTGGACCAAACGAGCTGAAGGAATTGAAGAAGCAGCTCGATGAACAAGAACGTCTGGGTTTGATCAGACCGAGTTCTTCTCCTTGGGGTTGTGGTGTTCTCTTTGTCAAGAAGAAGGATGGCACGGACCGACTTTGCGTCGACTACCGTCCATTGAACAAGAAGACAATCAAGAACAAGTACCCACTTCCCAACATCAATGAGCTATTTGAGCAACTCAAGGGCGCTAAAGTTTTCTCGAAGCTTGACCTTCGTATGGGTTATCATCAGATTCGCATTCGTGAAGAAGATATTCCCAAGACAGCATTCAGAACAAGCTTTGGTTCCTATGAATATACTGTCGTGTCTTTCGGCCTTGTCAATGCTCCTCCGGTGTTCTCTCGGATGATGAATTTCATCTTCAACCCCTATACCAATGAATTCGTTTTGGTGTATCTCGATGATATCTTGGTCTTCTCCAAGAATAAGCAGGATCATGCCAAACATTTGCGATTGGTGTCGACAAGCTCAGAGAGTATCAATTCTATGCGAAGTTCTCCAAATGTGAGTTTTGGCTTGATGAAGTTCTTTTCCTTGGTCACATCATCTCCGCCAAAGGCATCGCTGTTAACCCCGAGAAGGTGTCCGCAGTTCTGGATTGGGAACCTCCTCAAAATGTCAAGCAGCTCCGCAGTTTTCTGGGTCTTGCAAGTTATTGCCGAAAATTCGTTGAGAATTTTTCCAAGATTGCAAAGCCTCTTTCCAACCTCCTATAGAAGCATGTGAAGTATGTCTGGTCTCCTGAGTGTGACGTTGCTTTCAACACTCTCAAACAGAAACTAGTCACAACTCCTGTTTTGACTCCTCCTGATGAATCCAAGCCGTATGAAGTTTTCTGTGATGCTTCTCTCCAAGGTCTCGGTGCTGTGTTAATGCAAGAGAAGAAAGTTGTGGCCTATACCTCTCGGCAGTTGAAGCCCAACGAGAAGAACTACCCCACTCACGATCTTGAGTTGGCGGCAGTTGTCCATGCATTGATTACGTGGAGACATCTCTTGTTGGGAAGACAAGTGGACATTTTCAGTGATCACAAGAGTCTGAAGTATATCTTCACTCAGCCCAATCTCAACCTCAGGCAGACTCGATGGGTCGAAATGATTCCAGAGTACAATCCGAGTATCGAATATACTCCAGGCAAGGCTAATGTCATTGCAGATGCGTTAAGCAGGAAAGCTTATTGCAACAGCTTAATTCTCAAGCCGTTCCAACCGGATCTTTGTGAAGTTTTCCGCAAGCTGAATCTCCAAGTTGTTCCTCAAGGCGTTCTTGCCAACCTCATAGTATCTCCTACTTTGGAAGATCAAATTCGTGAGGCACAACTCCTTGATGCCATGGTGAAGAAGGTGAAACGTGGTATCGACAAGGGTCTTTCCAAATACAAGTGCTATCGCATTGATGACAGAGACACTTTGTTCTTCGAGGACCGAATTGTGGTTCCGAAAGGTGATCTAAGGAAAGTCATAATGAACGAAGCGCACAATTCTCTCCTTTCTATTCATCCTGGAAGTACGAAGATGTATCATGATCTCAAGCAGTCGTATTGGTGGACTCGAATGAAGCGAGA